>NC_056728.1:1336103221-1336225721 GCF_019279795.1 Protopterus annectens | reverse complement strand
TGATGTATTCTAGGAAGGAACTCACTATGAAGGCTCTAGTATGACTGCTTGAGCTGCAGTTGCTTGCAGACCATAGTCTTGCAGCCAGGGACTCGTGTGTGTAGCAGCTCACAGTGGCTGCTCATGTTCAAACCTGAATATGTAGTTAGGAAAACTGCAGCAGCCGTGAGGAGAAAGTGGAGCTCACACAATTTGCCTAACTAGTAAAGCTGTTTTCCTTATGCATAGAAGGTACAGGGTTTGATTCTGACCTTGGGTTATTGGTTAGGCTTAAAATAGCCCTTCAGGATAGTTAGCTTAGTATTCAGCTATGAGTCAATATGAACATATTCAGGTTCAAGTAAGGTAAGCAATGCAGTGATGGAGAATGAGTACACCATTGGTGTACAAGTTTAAATTATGTTTTCAGGCAGGGATCAGAAGGAGAATTTAGGTTTAGGGAGTGAAAGGGGAGTTTTAAGTTTAGAGAGCAGGAGGAGAGTTTAGAGGTAACGATCCATCTGACAATTTATGTTTAGGGGAGTGGAAGGGGCATTTTAGGGTTAGGCGGTGGTTAGGAAATTTAAGTTTAGACAGCAGAAGGGAAGTTTTATGTTTAGGGAACAATTGGGAAATGTAGGTTTTGGGAAGGGAAGTGGAGTTTTAGGATTGGGGGCTGATTGGGTAATTTAGGTGTAGAGAGCTGGAGAGTACTTTTAGAGTAAGGGAGTGATATGAAAATTTAGGTTTGGGAGAAGAGGGAGTTAATTTTAGTGGGCAGTTAAGGACTTTATGAATGGGGAATGGAGTTTTAGGTTTAGGGAATATAGATGTCATTCCTTCTACTGTCATTTTTTTTTCTTTTCATCCCTGACAAATTTTCACCTGACTGTCAGCTGCTTACATCTGATCCTGTCTTCTTATCTTAATGCCACTGGTATTACCCCATGGAAATAGGACTGCTTTGACTGTTAGAAGGTTGATGAGGGGAAGGGAATATGTGGATCAGGGCTTATAATAGTTATTGTCACATGCGTTGTGTTGGCATGCCAAGGCTTTTTTCCCAGGCCCAAAGCCCACTAGACATAATGATGTACAGTGATACTGGGTTGGTTATGGGGCATAGCCTATGAAAACATATCCACCCTCAGCACTAGGGCAGCCCTGCCTCCATGGCCATTCTACATACCTAATCTGTTCCAGATTCCACCAGGACTTAATGAGTGAATCACCTTTTACCACTATGGTTATTTCCAATCAGGATAGGCATTCCCATTAATTCCACCTCACTAATCAAACCCAGGTCATGTGGAACCTAGCTTCATTACTCGATACTACTGACGTGGCCCTACCACCCTTCCTTGGCAGTGAACTGTACCAGCTCATGGTCACTCCCTGGCAAAGGAACTTCCCCTTCTTCAACCCCAGCATCATACCTAAGATCTGGTCACAACATTTTATTCTGTAAGACTCCTGCTTCACATTGCTGAAGCATGTCTGGTCAGTAAAATCATTCAGATTCCTTTCCCACTTCCTGCTTGACCTTGGAAATATCGAGTCGTTTCCATGGCAAACTGAAGTTTTCCATGTTGGCCACCTTCTTTATCCTCCACTTCTTGCCTGCCATACAGTTTGCTGTCCTCTTCCCCTAATGTTTCTGATTGTCTGTAGACAGTGTCTGTCCACCATCAGTTCTCATCTTCTTTTATTGTTAGTGTTAGCACACTTTTTTTTATTTTTGTCTAGGTTTTCTCATTCTCCTCCCACAGAAACTCAAGTTATCTTCCCTTCCTTCACTTTTATGTGTTCCCTTGCATGTATCACTATCCTTTTCCATATTCTCTGTGTCCTGTCGATTCTTTCTACCTGGAGTCCTGGAAGTGACATGTTCCATCTCCACAGGTCATAGTTGTGTTACCATACCCTTCTACCTCCTTGTTACAGCTGTTTGCAGGATACCCCGTTTTATTTCTTATTTTATTTCTTAGATTCTGCTGACATAACCAACCCTATCATTCTCATCATCAAAGCTATATATAACCCAACTCCTATTGCATGTCATATCTCTCTCTCTCTCTCTCACTCCCCCTCTCTCTCTTTCTCTGTCTGTTTCTGTGTCTCTCGCTCTGTGCATGTCCCTGTCTCTGTTGATATGCCATGTTATACCTGTTTATATCTTTCTGTGGTCCATTCTTCTGTTCAGTTCCCCTTCAGCTTACACTTTTTCAGATGGGATGATATCATTCCATTCCTTTTGTGGATGAGATGCAAATAGTGTGTACTGTAGAACTGTTCATGGCATTTCTGTTAGCAACCTTTTGAAATTTTGGGATCCACTAGAGTGAGTCCCAAAACACAGAGACTGAATGGCCAAAAAAACAAACTTACATATACTTAGTTTGAGATGGCCATTTCCAGGAATATTCCTGTTTCGCCAACATATGGCATTCTCAGTGTTAGTATATGTGTGTGTGTGTGTGTGTGTGTGTGTGTGTGTGTGTGTGTGTGTATATATATATATATATATATATATATATATATATATATAAATATAATTTGTTTGGTATATGGGGGTGCAGGGGCCTTGTCACCCTGCAAACACAAAGTTTAAAGGATAAAAATGACACACCTGTTGAAATGTCAGTACTCAAAATGCCAAGTGCTGATGAGACAAAACAACAAAAAAAGACCAAAATCCCAGGTTTTGAAAATCGCTCTTTTCCTTTAAACATCTTTTTGCAGGGTGGGCAAGCCATGCTGCACACACCACACACACACACACACAGACACACCAAACTTATATATATATATATATATATATAAATAAAGCAACTCTGAGCTCACCATACCTTGAAGGAAAGGAAATATTCTGAGAGGTAGTATCATGGACTTAGCTATGTAATTCCGATCTATTGGCCATTCAGTCTCCATATTTTGGGACATGATCTATCAGGTCGAGCCATTTCAAGCTGTTATCTAAAAGCAATATTTGAGATACACTCTTCTGCATTTCTACTTTTATTTTCAATGCAATGGCACTTGTTAATTTGAATGTTGACATTTCAGTAGGGAGACCGTTCTCCCTCAAGTTTTCCACAATCCCTAACCTTTAGTATTCTGCCAGATCCCTGAACCAGTAGACATAATTCATTATTCTTTGTTGCCTAGGTTGTACCAGTTGAACCATGGAAGAGTCTTCTGCACCACATAGGTCTCTGCATTGAACCGCTACCTTCCTAGTCCTTTTGACACTGTTTTATTCCTCCAACAAAATAAGTCATTATTTACCAGATGAACTAACAAACACAACCTTTCTTTCCCTTCACTACCATCTTGGTTATCTTTCTTTCTGTCTTGTCTTGGAACTGTCATGAAGATGCCCAAGCTTATTGAATTTGCCATTCTACCAAAGCTTCTGACTCATCAGGCACAACTGTCCTCACTCATGCTTGATTTCCTGTCATCTTCCCTTATCCCATCAGCCACACCCTTCCTATTTGTGACTGCATTCACAGCCTTATACAGCACTTGTTACATTGCCTGTGTTGCTCTGAGTAAGCTTCACCATCAGGTAACCTTTACTTTCCTTGCCGTTTCTTTTCCTAATCTCTTCTCATTTTCTTCCCACAATCTTTCAGTCCTCTTATCATCAGTTCCTCTGGATTCCCCCCTCCTCTTCCTCCTTTCTCCTGTCTGCCATCATTCCACAGGTCACTACTAACTTTCATACAATTGGTCCATGTTCCTTGTCTGACTCTTGCCTGCCAAGCCCATTCTGCCCCTATGTTCTTCCACCTTATCTACCCTTTACTAGTTTTGTGTTATAAACTGCCCCTTCTTCCTCCAGCTAACTTTGCCCAGCTTCTGCTATCATACTCTTGTCTTCTTTCTCTTTGTAACTTGTATCTGCTTCTATATTCCTTTTGGTACTTTTCTGCTTCCATTCATCCTGTACAAAATCTGCTTTCCCACAAGACCCAACGGCATCCTAATGTTCCTCTACAAACCCATTGTTGGTGTACTTGGCATGCATAGCTTATTACCCCAGGGATTCTTAATCAGATTGAAATCATGTACCAATTACATGTAGACTGTCTCACTGTGTCCCATTTCGGTCAGCCCCTGGTGCCATTCTGTTTCCCTTTAGTGCCCACACATTTCTCTATCCAGTTTATTCTATGTTAGTTTAAACAATTCCATGCTAATATATGGTGTGGCATACTAAACTCAACTGCATTGTAGTCAGGGAAATTGCTCCATGACTCTTTATGCTAAATTTTGTTAAAGTATTCAGATGCACACACTTGGATCTGGTTGGTTCACCATTTCATATATTAAGTTAGGTTATTTTTCATAGTCATATGGTTTGGATAATATATCTAGTTTATTTAGCCTTTGTTTAAAATAATGGATGGATAACACAAATTAAGTGATATACAGTAAAATCTCACTTAACTGGCACCTTTGGGGATTGGTAGACGCAGGTTAAGTGTAGTTTCTAGTTGCTTGAGAGCCGCTTTGAGATTTTTGATTAGCTCATATACTGGCATACAAGCCAGTCAAAAATTGTAAAGTGGAGCCTTTTCTGTTCAATTGGGCTATTCCACATTGAGTAGAAGTGGCTCCTGTTTGTGATTTTGATTTACTCGTAAACTGGCATACGAGCCGATCAAAATTGCCAGTTGCTTTGAAGTGCCATTTGCTTGAGTCCCAGATAATGGAGACTCTACTGTAGAATGTTCAGTGTTCTGCTTTAAAACTAGATCAAATAATTATGGGAGGAAAATGAATCCTATCTTTTTGTGAGGATTGCTATTGCTCTACTAGGAGGAATGCATTCAAAAGAATGTTGAATGGTAAATGAATGAAAAATTAATACACACACACACACACACACACACACATATAGACACACATACATAAAGAGATGACTAAAAGCAGCAAAAGTTATGTGTGAAGTTAAATGGATGCGGAAAGGGAGTGGGAAAATGTATTCCTGTATGTTAGGAAGCAAAACAGAAAAATAAACAGTAGGTTATGCAATTAGAAAAGAAAGGAAAGAGTACCAACACAGCACTAGATCGGGATGAACTTTAAAATGACTTATTTAGGTCTTTGGTTATAAAACAAACAGGAAGTACATAAAAGAGACAACAAATAATTGGGAAGGAAGCATGGTAGCATTTTTTTCTGAAAAAATAAAACCTTTTATATCTCGCCAATGAAGTAAGAGATTTTAGACAACTCGAAAATGTAAAGATAAAAGGAAAGAATATATATATAAGAATATTAATTTAACTAATCATTTAAAGACTATTCTTTTGTAGTTGAAATTTCACAATGTTCATAGGTAGGTACTAGGCTATTAGCCCAAGGGCTTATATAAGCCTAGCCAAAAAGGTACCCTGGCTTTCGCCACCCAGGAAAATTATTTTCCTGTGCCCCTGTTGAGCAGAGCCACAGAAGTGATCTCCGTGGTGAATTTCCTATTTCCCATCCAATCATCAAGATTTTTCTTGAAGAGTGCTAATGAGGAGCTTTGTTTGATATAGATAGGTAGTTTGTTCCAGAGTATGGGAAGTCTCTGGGACTGGAATCTATCCCTCCAGCATGTTATGTTTATTGTGGTGACAAGGTTTAGGTCCCTAGATCGTGTAGCTCGGAGGGATTGGAATTTCTTTAAGTGGAGCATGTCCAACAGCTCTGGGTTTGACATAGCTTTGTATGTTAGGCAGAGATCGCCTCTGAGTAGGCGATATGCGACGGAGTAAAGCTGGCGAATTTTGAGACTGTCTGCATAGGGAATCTGTTTGAGGCTGGTAGTCCTCTTTGTGAGGTATTTCTGCGGCCTTTCCAGTTGTTGTAGATGTTTTGTGAGGTACATACCAAAAGAGGTGTTGTACTCTATAATGGGTCTAATGAGTGATGAGTAGAGGGGAACAATGACCTCTTTTTTCCTGGATGAGAAACCTTTTGTGATGAGGTGTGCCACATAGAAGGATTTCCTGACTACTGTGGTGATGTGATTATCAAAGGAGAGACTATACTGTCCATCTGTGTCCCAAGGTCTCTTATCACACTTTCGGTGTTAAGTTTACAACCGCCTATGTGGTAGTTCATGGGTACAGAGTTTTTACCAAAGGGGATGACAATGTACATTTTGGCATTGAGCTTGAGGCCATGGCTTTGACACCAGGCATCTGTCTCAGTGAGGCCCTTTTGTAGGATGTCCACATCGTTAGGAGTTTCGATTATGGCTCCTAGTTTGCTGTCATCTGCGAACTTCGTTAGCCAAAGACCTTCTGTGTTAGCCTGTACTTCAAAGGAGTAGATACCAAACAGGAGAGGACCGAGGACTGAACCTTGTGGTACTCCACTTGTCACTGGTCTGAAATCGGATTTGGAGTCTGCTACTTTCACAGTGTAGGTTCTGTCAGTGAGCCAGTTGGCAACCCATCTTGTGACATAGGGATTTATACCTAGTTTAGTGAGTTTATCTATAATTCCAGAGTGGGGGATGGTGTTGAAAGCCTTGGCGAGATCTAGATAGGCTGTGTGAACCACCTTACCCTTGTCTATGGCTTTAGTGATCTGCCTTTTACAAACCCAAACTGGGTGGGGTGCAGAGTTTGGACATTACCAATGTCTTTGTTTCTAAGTTCCATGATGATACGTTCCATAACTTTGTAGACCAAGTTTGTCAGGCAAATGGGGTGGTAGTTCCCGGAGTCCGTGGTGGATCCCCCTTTGTGGAGTGGGATAGCCATTGCTGTGTGCCATTCAGTGGGCACAAAGCCTTAGGTGAGGCTATGATTGAACATGATACTCAGGTTGGGTGCCAGTTTGTTCTGTAGTCCATTTAGAATGCAGCCTGGGATGTTGTCAGGTCCCATGGATGCAGTGTTCTTGGCTTTGGAGAGTGTGGGTTTTACCTGTGCAGCCGTGATTACAGGAACTTTGCATTCTTCCGGTATAGAGATGGGCCCTTTAGGGGTGGGGGTGGGGGGGTAAAGTTAGCACTGAATCTATCTGCCAGGATGTTGGCAGTATCAATTAGTTCTGTATATTTAGTGCCATTGTGCTGTAACTCAGAGCAGATCTGAGTGTTGCCATTGAGATTCTTGACGTAGCTATAGAATGCTTTGTGGTTGTCTTTAGAATCAGTGGCGATTTTGTTTTCGTAACTAGCTTTGGATGACTTTATGAGGGATCTCAGCTTCTTACTGAGGCTGACCAGGGAGTTCCTCCACTCATGGGATTTTACTCTCTTTTGCAACAGTTTCTTTCTTCTGTTGTAGAGTTTGTTTATGGCAGGGGACCACCGGATTGGCTTCATTTTTTTGGAGGATAGCATCTTGGTTCTGTTAGGGATAGCATGATCCATGCACTTGTGTAAGTGCTTACAAAGTGCAATTGTGTAGGATTCAGCAGTCATACCTCTATTGTCCATCTGCATGGGTGTCATGAAGTTTGCCACTTCTCTCTTAAGAAGCGTGAAGTTGGCTTTGGAGAAATTGTTTACAGTAGTTTCCCTAATGGGGGGTGGGGCGGGATGTGGATGTTTAGGGTGATTAGCTTGTGGTCAGATCTGACCAACGAGGAATTGACCTTTGGTGTGGAACACTGGTCACCCATGTTGGTAATGACTAGGTCTAGGATATTGTTGCCCCTGGTGGGGGTGTGGATAAGTTGATCCAAGGCATTGGAATTTATGAATTCCAGAAAACGTTGAGCACAAGAGTTGGTACATGAGTAGTTTTCCCAATTAATGGTGGAGTAGTTGAAATCGCCCATTATTAGGATGTTGGGTTGTACTCTAATATTGTCCAGTGTATCAAGAAATGAGGAGTGATAATCCTGGGGCATGGTGGGGGATCAGTAGCAAGCTACAATTTGGATTGTGGTCTTGCTCAGAGTTAGTTGCACTTGGATAATCTCGGATGCATTATGCTGAGCAACTAGCCTGGAGGTGTGGATATCCTTAATGAATATGGACACGCCTCTGCCTTTATTGTTTCGGTCCAGGTTAGGTGGCCAAAAGGCGTGGTATGAATTATAGCCTGATAATGCAGGGGTGCTCACTGGAGCCTTGAACCAGGTCTCTGACACTGCACAGATGTCGATGTTCTCCATTTTAAGGAGTGCCTCAAGTGAGTGCATTTTGAGGTTTAGACTTCTAGCATTAAGTAGCATTACCCTCAGATTTTGCTTATTTGTACCTGTTGCGGTGGTGAATTTGTCATTTGAATCTTGCCTAAAAAAGGCACTATAGGGGTGGCAAGAGCCTTAGCCAGTATCCGGAATCCTGAGGGCGACAGGTGCAGGCCATCTCTGGCAAAGCATTGTGGTCTGTTGATCATGTCATCCCAGGCAGACACATACTGGATCCCCTTAGAATGACACCAGAAGCTTAGCCAATTGATGAAGTCAATCTAATTTTGTACTTGTACTGTGGTATCATTCTGGGAGATGGCAGGATGCTACCCAGGGTTAGGGTCATACTTGTCTGGGCTACATGATCGGAGATGTCTCTTTTCATGTAATCCAGGAAGGTACGTCTCAGGTCGTTCACACCAACATAGACAATGACAGAGTCATATTCGCACTTGTGAAGTGACCTGAATGTGTGGGTTATGTGACGGATCCTGGCACCTGACAGGCAGCTGACAGTAACCTTCTCTTTGTTTAGCCTGTTGAGTGGGGCATCAGTGTGCCTGACTATACAGTTACCTATTACTAGTCTGTTGGGTACGTTGTTTTGCCTTATGGGCTATGGTTGATTGGCACACTGAGTCTGTGGGGTATGTGTCATTTGGGTTGTGTTGGGGGGTGGATTTTGCTTGCGTTTCTGCTTTGGAGTTCTCTGTTGCTTGAGCAAATTATTATTGAGAGCCTCCGTGAACGTTTTTGTGTTTCTATGTGTGGATTTTGGTGGTGTAGGTTTTGAGTGACTATGTGATGAGTGTGGTGTGGTGCAAGTGTTTACCTTCTCCTCTTGACTGTCTAGTCCAGTCTTGGCTGAAGAGAGCTTTGCTTCCAGTTTGGCTATATAAGTGCATCTCTCACAGGTTGTAGAGTTGGGTGGTAGGAGGAAAGGGTTGTCTGTGTACATGAGACAATTGCTGCATTGCCCCAAGATGCCCAGATTCATCAGGTAGACAGGAGAAAACACCGGGAGCTGACCCTTAGACATGCCTGAATAGGTGCTTATTTATTAAAAACTAAAAACTGTTTTCCTCTAGATAAGTGAGGAAAGTTGAGTGCTGTAGTAATTAGTAGCTTATTTAGTGCTTACAAGTTCTGAACAAGTGCCAAGCTCAAAGAAACAGATTTGAGTGCTAAAACTAAAAAACTGACTAGTTCTAAGGGAAAATTTGAAGAGCATATTTTATGGCCCTGGGAATAGTTTATCCCTAACTAAGTGGCGATGCATAAAGTGTATTTTATTTAACAGTAGCAAATGAGCAAACTGATTTAAACAAATTAACCAGTTGACCAATAAGAGCTAAAAACCAAGCCCTATTCCAGCAGTCTTTGATCAGACAAGTTCGAACTGCACACTCCTGCCACTGGGGTGCAGGGGAACCTTCTCCAAAAAAAAGATGGTCTGGATTAGTACTCAAGTTATACAAACAAAGCTAGATTCAGCAGGTCTGAGTCTAGCCTATGCTACAGCAAACAAGGTGTACCAATTTTAGAAAGAAACAATTCAAATAAGCAGGCACAATAAGCCTCTAACCAGAAACTCCCAGCTCAGAAGGGCTGAATCTACCTTCTCCTCCCACAAGAGTGCAGACCACACCTTCTTAATGTAAAACAACTGGTCTGAGGCCCAAGTGCATAAACCAAAGGCTTAGAATAACAGTTACAATTTAATCAGGCTACTAAGAAGCAGTAATAAATGCACCAGAATAAATGCAATTACGTATTTTAAGAACAGACAGCAAAAGCAAAATAAAGTAGGAAGAAACACAAATGCAGTAAAAGCAGATGAATAAAGTGCATTTTTTACATAACAATAGAAATTGAGCAAACTGATGTAAACAAATTACCCACTTAACCAGTAAAAAGCTCAAAACTGAGCCCTGTTCCAGCAGTCTTTAATCAGACAAGTTCTACCTGCACACTCATGCCACTAGGGTGCAGAGGAACCTTCTCCATAAAAGATAGCCTGGATCAGTGCATACTATTGTACTATCTATTTTATAGATTCATGGATTAGTACTAAGCTAACTGCCCTTGTGAGCCATTATAAGCTTAGCCAATTATCCCTTGTGAGACTCAAACCCTGCACCTTGTATTTGTAAGGCAAACACCTTAAACATTAGGCCACTCTCCCACCCTCAAGTTATACAAACAAAGTTTGCTCAAGTTATACAAACAAAGCTAAATTCAGCAGGCCTGAATCTAGTCTATGCTACAGCAAACAAGGTGCACCAATTTCAGAAAGAAATGGTTCAAATAAGCAAGCACAATAAGCCTTTAACCAGAAATTCCCAGCTCAGAAGGGCAGAATCTAGCCTCTCCTCCCACAAGAGTGCTGACCACAAACCTTCTTAATATAAAATAACTGGCCTGAAGCCCAAGTGCTTAAACCAGAACTAATAAACTTTTAGAATAACAGACACTAAGCCTTCAATCAGCAATTCCCAACTTTGAAGGATGTAAGCTACCTGTCCTGCCACAACAGTGCAGACCACAAACCTTCTTAATGTAAAATAACTGGTCTGAAGTCCAGGTGCTTAAACCAAAAGGCTTAGAAATAACAGTTACAGTTTAATCAGGCTACTACCAAGCAGTAATAAATGCAGCAGAATAAGGACAATTGAGTACTTTCAAGAAGAGTCAAAAGCAAAATAATGTAATAAAGTAGGAAGAAGCACAAATACAGTAAGAGCAGATGAATAAAGTGCAATTTTTTTCTCTGTATTAGGTAGAATGAGCTAATCACACTAGACTGAGAGGAGTTTCACGGATCAAATATACAGCAGGGGTGGGCAATTGCAAAGCCGCCAAGTATAAGAAGAAGATACCAATAGGGAGGAAGGGCGTGAACACACAAGTTGTTAGACCACTATTTAACACAGCAGGAATAAGGGCTGGAGACAAAACAGCAATTTCAGCATAGACCAGAAGCCAGCAAATATATATCTAAATCAATCAAGCAAAACAAATGAGGATAATACAGAACTTTGAAAAGAAGTGCCAGAAAAATATACTTATCACTTTATATTTCGAATTGTTTCAGTAGCACTTTCAGTCAGAACACAAGGAGCTTCAAGCAATGAATGCAGAGGTTAACAACAGGGAATATTAATTATACTAGCAAGCTTTGACACAATCAGATAAAACTCAAGAAGTTGTTAGACCACTATTTAACACAGCAGGAATAAGGGTGGGAGAAAAAAACAGCAATTTCAGCATAGATCAGAAGTCAGAAAATATATATCTAAATCAGTCAAGCAAAACAATTAGGATAATACAGAACTTTGAAAAGAAGTGTCAGAAAAATATACTTATCACTTTATATTTCGAATTGTTTAAGTAGCACTTTCAGTCAGAATACAAGGAGCTTCAAGCAACGAATGCAGAATGTTCATTATTAAGCACCGGTCTCTTTAATACACTTGGAGGGAAGTAAGAGGGATGTCTAAAATTATTTTAATTTCAAGCACAATGGTGTAGAGATGAAGGCCTGACAATGACCCAGGTACACCATCGTTGATTAATGGCAAGAGTGCTGGATGAGCCAGATGGGGCAGGATTGACTCAAGTATCTTGACACCAACTTGCCTGTTTTAGGGCAGGGAAGAGAAATGGCCCACCACATTGCCAAAACCCACTGGAGAGTAGTTGATCACCCCATGTAAGAGACCAGGACAGGCATGTGCCTTGTCTGTAATATCTTCGTATATTTGGGTTTTTATAAAATCTCTGTGTCAGTACGAAATGTTTTTGAACATTCTGAACACATTGCAGTGCTCCTTTTTAATGATTATTATGAGCTAAGTGTTATGTCAACCCTGCTATAAAACAGAAATAATGTTCTGAAAAAGTACAGTGTTCAGAAATGTTCAGGTTCCATAAGAGGGGGAACTGAATATTATTTCTGCCAAAAAAAATTCATAATGTGATATCAAAAGCCAGATATAAACTGAAGACATTTCAAGAAAAAAAATGGAAAAGTATTCATTCACATTGGTTGTGACCAAGTAGAATATCGTGCCAGAGAAAGTTGCTGAAACTGGAGATGTAATACTCCAACAGCCGTTGCCTCCCATCCTCTCTTTTCCTTCAGAGCAATGTACTTTCCTTTCCTTTCTGCATAAATATTTGAAAAAAATAAATTGTTCAGTACTTCTGTTAATTCACCATTGCCTCCCTGTTATCCTTGATCATCTTTATGAAGGTGTTCCCACCTCTGTGTTGTACAAACATGTAAATGAACCACCCTCTTTCCCTTTTCATTATTCTCTGATTTAATATCCCTCCTCTGACCTTTCTGTGCTATTCACACTCTAGCTCCATGAAAAGAAGGATAAAGCCCTGACTGTGGGTCTGCAGACCAGGTTCAGTTAGTGTTCTGGGGATAAAGCCATGACTGTGAGTCTGCAGACCAGGGTCAGTTAGTGTCCTGGGGATAAAGACCTGACTGTGAGTCTGCAGACCCCGGTTCAGTTAGCGGCCTGGGGATAAAGCCCTGACTGTGAGTCTGCAGACCAGGGTCAGTTAGTGTCCTGGGGATAAAGACCTGACTGTGAGTCTGCAGACCCCGGTTCAGGTAGCGGCCTGGGGATAAAGACCTGACTGTGAGTCTGCAGACCCCGGTTCAGTTAGCGGCCTGGGGATAAAGACCTGACTGTGAGTCTGCAGACCAGGTTCAGTTAGTGCCCTGGGGATAAAGCTCTGACTGTGAGTCTACAGACCAGGTTCAGTTAGTGTTCTGGGGGATAAAGCCCTGACTGTGAGTCTGCAGAACAGGTTCAGTTAGTGTTCTGGGGATAAAGCCCTGACTGTGAGTATACAGACTCAGGTTCAGTTAGCATCCTGGGGATAAAGCCCTGGCTGTGAGCCTGCAGACCAGATTCAATTAATGTTTTGGGGACAAATTCCTGACTGTGAGACTGCAGACCCAGGTTCAGTTAGCATCCTGGGGATAAAGCCCTGACTGTGTGTCTGCAGAACCCAGTTCAGTTGGCATCCTGGGGATAAAGCCCTGACTGTGAGTATACAGACCCAGGTTCAGTTAGCATCCTGGGGATAAAGCCCTGACTGTGAGTCTACAGATCCCGGTTCAGTTAGCATCCTGGGAATAAAGCCCTGACTGTGAGTCTACAGACCCAGGTTCAGTTAGTGTTTTGGGGATAAAGCCATGACTGTAAGTCTGCAGACCAGGTTCAGTTAGTGTTCTGGGGATAAAGCCCTGACTGTGATTCTGCAGACTAAGTTCAGTTAGCGTCCTGGGGTTAAAGCCCTGACTGTGAGTCTGCAGACCCAAGTTCAGTTAGTGTTCTGTGGATAAAGCCTTGACTGTAAGTCTGCAGACCAGGTTCAGTTAGTGTTCTGGGGATAAATCCCTGACTGTGAGTCAGCAGACCCAGGTTAAGTTAGCATCCTGAGGATAAAGCCCTGACTGTGAGTCAGGAGACCCCAGTTCAGTTAGTGTTCTGGGAATAAAGCCCTGACTGTGAGTCTGCAAACCCAGGTTCAGTTAGTGTTCTGCAGATAAAGCCCTGACTGTGAGTCAGTAGACCCTGGTTCAGTTAGTGTTCTGGGGATAAAGCCCTGACTGTGAATCTACAGACCAGGTTCAGTTAGCATCCTGGGGATAAAGCCCTGACTGTGAGTCTGCAGACCCCAGTTCAGTTAGTGTTCTGGGGATAAAGCCCTGACTGTGAGTCAGCACACCCAGGTTCAGTTAGCATCCCTGAGATAAAGCCCTGACTGTGAGTCTGCAGACCCAGGTTCAGTTAGCGTTCCGGGGATAAAGCCCTGACTGTGAATCTGCAGACCCCGGTTTGGTTAGTGTTCTGGGGATAAAGCTCTGACTGTGAGTCTACAGACCAGGTTCAGTTAGCTTCCTGGGGATAAAGCCCTGACTGTGAGTCTGCAGACCCAGGTTCAGTTAGTGTTCTGGAGATAAAGCCCTGACTGTGAGTCTACATACCAGGTTCAGTTATTGTCCTGGGGATAAAGCCCTGACTATGAGTCAGCAGACCCAGGTTCAGTTAACATCCTGACGATAAAGCCCTGACTGTGAGTCTGCAGACCCCGGTTCAGTTAGTGTTCTGGGGATAAAGCCCTGACTGTGAGTCTGCAGACCCCGGTTCAGTTAGTGTTCTGGGGATAAAGCCCTGACTGTGAGTCTACAGACCAGGTTCAGTTAGCTTCCTGGGGATAAAGCCCTGAGTCTGCAGACCCAGGTTCAGTTAGTGTTTTGGAGATAAAGCCCTGCCTGTGAGTCTACAGACCAGGTTCAGTTAATATCCTGGGGATAAAGCCCTGACTGTGAGTCTGCAGACCCAGGTTCAGTTAGTGTTCTGGGGATAAAGCCCTGACTGTGAGTCTGCAGACCAGGTTCAGTTAGTGTTCTGGGGATAAAGCCCTGACTATGAGTCTGCAGACCAGGTTCAGTTAGTGTTCTGGGAATAAAGCCCTGACTGTGAGTATACAGACCCAGGTTCAGTTAGCATACTGGGGATAAAGCCCTGGCTGTGAGCCTGCAGACCAGATTCAGTTAGTGTTCTTGGGATAAAGTCCTGACCGTGAGACTGCAGACCCAGGTTCAGTTTAGCATCCTGGGGATAAAGCCCTGACTGTGTGTCTGCAGAACCCAGTTCAGTTGGCATCCTGGGGATAAAGCCATGACTGTGAGTATACAGACCCAGGTTCAGTTAGCATCCTGGAGATAAAGCCCTGACTGTGAGTCTACAGACCCAGGTTCAGTTAGTGTTCTGAGGATAAAGCCCTGACTGTGAGTCAGGAGACCCCAGTTCAGTTAGTGTTCTGGGAATAAAGCCCTGACTGTGAGTCTGCAAACCCAGGTTCAGTTAGTGTTCTGCAGATAAAGCCCTGACTGTGAGTCAGTAGACCCTGGTTCAGTTAGTGTTCTGGGGATAAAGCCCTGACTGTGAGTCTGCAGACCCCAGTTCAGTTAGTGTTTTGGGGATAAAGCCCTGACTGTGAGTCAGCACACCCAGGTTCAGTAAGCATCCCTGAGATAAAGCCCCAACTGTGAGTCTGCAGACCCAGGTTCAGTTAGTGTTCTGGGGATAAAGCCCTGACTGTGAGTCTGCAGACCCCGGTTCAGTTAGTGTTCTGGGGATAAAGCGCTGACTGTGAGTCTACAGACCAGGTTCAGTTAGCTTCCTGGGGATAAAGCCCTGACTGTGAGTCTGCAGACCCAGGTTCAGTTAGTGGTCTGGAGATAAATCCCTGACTGTGAGTCTACAAACCAGGTTCAGTTAGCGTCCTGGGGATAAAGCCTTGACTATGAGTCAGCAGTCCCAGGTTCAGTTAACATCCTGGCGATAAAGCCTGACTGTGAGTCTGCAGACCCAGGTTCAGTTAGTGTTCTGGGGATAAAGCCCTGACTGTGAGTCTGCAGACCCCGGTTCAGTTAGTGTTCTGAGGATAAAGCCCTGACTGTGAGTCTACAGACCAGGTTCAGTTAGCTTCCTGGGGATAAAGCCCTGAGTCTGCAGACCCAGGTTCAGTTAGTGTTCCGGAGATAAAGCCCTGACTGTGAGTCTACAGACCAGGTTCAGTTAGCGTCCTGGGGATAAAGCCCTGACTATGAGTCAGCAGACCCAGGTTCAGTTAACATCCTGGGGATAAAGCTCTGACTGTGAGTCAGCAGACCCCGGTTCAGTTAGTATTCTGTTGATGAAGCCCTGACTGTGAGTCTGCAAACCCAGGTTCAGTTAGTGTTTTGTGGATAAAGCCCTGACTGTGAGTCAGCAGACCGCGGTTCAGTTAGTGTTCTGGAAATAAAGCCCTGACTGTGAGTCAACAGTCCCCGGTTCAGTTAGCGTTCTGGGGATAATGCCCTGATTGTGTGTCTGCAGACCAGATTCAGTTAGCGTCCTGGGGATAAAGCCCTGACTGTGAGTCACCAGACCCAGGTTCAGTTAGCATCCTGGAGATAAAGCCCTGACTGTGAGTCTGCAGACCCAGGTTCAATTAGTGTTCTTGGGATAAAGCCCTGACTCTGAGTCTGCAGACCCCGGTTCAGTTAGTGTTCTGGGGATAAAGCCCTGACTGTGAGTCTAGAGACAAGGTTCAGTTAGCTTCCTGTGGATAAAGCCCTGACTATGAGTCAGCAGACCCAGGTTCAGTTAACATCCTGGGGATAAAGCTCTGACTGTGAGTCAACAGACCCCGGTTCAGTTAGTATTCTGTTGATAAAGCCGTGACTGTGAGTCTGCAAACCCAGGTTCAGTTAGTGTTCTGTGGATAAAGCCCTGACTGTGAGTCAGCAGACCTCGGTTCAGTTAGTGTTCTGGAGATAAAGCCCTGACTGTGAGTCAACAGACCCCGGTTCAGTTAGCGTTCTGGGGATAAAGCCCTGACTGTGAGTCTACAGACCAGGTTCAGTTAGCGTCCTGGAGATAAAGCCCTGACTGTGAGTCTGCAGACCCAGATTCAATTAGTGTTCTGGGGATAAAGCCCTGAGTGTGAGTCTACAGACAAGGTTCAGTTAGCTTCCTGGTGATAAAGCCCTGACTGTGAGTCTGCAGACCCAGGTTCAGTTAGCATCCTAGGGATAAAGCCCTGACTGTGAGTCTGCAGACCCCGGTTCAGTTAGTGTTCTGGGGATAAAGCCCTGACTGTGAGTCTACAGACAAGGTTCAGTTAGCTTCCTGGGGATAAAGCTCTGACTGTGAGTCAGCAGACCCAGGTTCAGTTAGTGTTCTGCGGATAAAGACCTAACTGTGAGTCTACAGATGCAGGTTCAGTTAGCATCCTAGGGATAAAGCCCTGATTGTGAGTCTGCAGACCCAGGTTGAATTAGTGTCCCAGGTGGCAGAGAAACTGGAAAGGAAAGAGAAAAAAATGAGGCAGAGCAAGCTCACTTCTGTCGGAGGGACTCTTGAGAAGAGTGCAGCCTGGAATGTGTGCTCTACATTGAATCCCTGGTGGATCCTGCAGATTATCAGAAATGCTTTGCTGTCAATGGAGAATAGCAGTTGTGATGACACCTATCTTGGAAGCAGGGGACATACTGCCCTATATGCCCATATCACAACAGCTCTGTGGATGTAGTTGGCATGCATAGAGAAGAGTTAGGGCCATACATTAAAAGAAAAAAAAATGATTCTGTAACCATGACAACACTACTGCTTCTATTTGGAGTAAGCAAAGGGCTGCAGTGCCGTCACATTTGGGTGGGTGGGGGGGTAAATGGGCTGACGAACTGACTAGGTGGCTGAGGAAGAGTCTTGGTGAGATCAGAAAGGGAAACAGCTTTTTTAATGTCATCCTCCTGGCTTCTGCATAGGCCACCTTCTTTATACCTTTCTGTTGCATCTTCTTTCTGGAGAGTTTCTTTTTGATGTCACTGCTTTTCAGCTATTAAAAGCACATCTACTTTAGTGCATGACATCTACTTTGTAACAAAAAAAAATGTGCTTTCTGGAAGCTATACACAAGATGACTTAATATATGGGCTTTTTATACTTCGGTGCCAAATGCAGTCTTGTCATCTGGCATTGTGAGCATGCTCTGTTGAATTATACTCCGTTTCTGTTAGCAGTAATATGTAACTGCTTTTCAGGGTAAGGATTTTTTTTTTAATGTGAAGCAAAAAGTGCATACATTTCACTAATAAAGGGAATGTTTTGTCATTAGGAGCATGACATGGCCACAACTCACCTATTGAAGTAGGAAATTTAGTGTAGTCAAATTCAGTACTGTGCTGTTTTTAAATCCTTAGTGCAGAGTAGCAACCACAGATGCATTTTGTACCTGAGTGCCCATGTGTAATTTCTTGAAAGATTTTGTACCTCAAAGGAAGGCTGGCATATGGCCTTTTATACATGGGTGCCAAATGCAGGGTTTTACATACATTTTACTATACTTAGTTTCATTTAAAGGTAGATCTGTAGCTCCTTTTCTGGGTCAGGAATACACTGCAAGAATACATCTCTACTGAGTTGTCATATCAGACGTAAAACTGTATATATTTTTATAGACCAGGGAAGTGTTTTGTTACTGGATTTATGCCCCCCCCCCCCCCCCACACACACACACACACACACACAGACACAAATTTAGACTCAAATAAAATGACACTTCACATGAAACTAAAGTTGTGTTTTCAACATTATAGCTGAAATCACCAACTAAACTAATGAATAAGCAAATAACCCCCTCCCCTCCTGTATTCCCAGATAACATATCAGCATCTACACTGTCCTCACATTTCCCAACAACAAATCCTCAAGGTGCTATCTAAGTTCAAGAACACTACTTCTATGGGACTGGCTAACATACTGGGCTGCGTAGTGGTCAATTTGAAACATGGTTTGTCAAAGAGCCTTCAGAGGTTATTCATTGCTAGCCTCCAAACAGGCTCTGTGGTGGATGAGTGGAGGACAGCAACAGTCACCCCTTGCACAAAGGTGGATTGTCAACTGAACTGGGTAATTACAGACCCACATCTGTAAGGCTATGGAAGGGATCTTCACGGAATTAATAAACAGAGGCATGGGTAACCTAAAAAGTCTAAACTCAATCAAGTTCAGATTTATATATGACAGGTCCTACCTACTTAACCTGGTTGACTTCTTTGAAAAGATCAATGAAGCAATGAATTATGGCAAATTCATACACACAGCATATCCAGACCTCGCAAAGGCATTCAACACCATCCCAAACTCAGGTATCATGGATTAACTTTACAGTTAAAGGAAACTCATTCGATCACAAACTGGCTCACAATTAGAATCCTGGAAATTAGGATGGGTGGCTCTACCTATTCCAAAAGACCTGTCCCTAGTGGTGTACACCAGGGTTCAGTCCTTGGGCTACTCCCCTTTGGCATTTAGTTCTTGGAGTTCAAAGCAAATGTTAAGGGTTTATGGCTAAAGACTGTAAATTGGTGGCATCATAAACTTTCCAGAAGGCACTAAAAATTCTCCGAAAGGGCATTTCCCAGACAGGTAGCAGGTGACAAAACTGTGGACTAAAACTAAATGCAAAAAATGTATAACTATATTCTGTGGCAAGCATAAAACTTCCCTTGTAGCCATCACATTGACAATACACCCTGGAAAGTTGATCCTGTAGTTGGGGATGTTGAAACGTATGTTGACAACAAACTGTCCCTTGATTGCACCTATACACAATTGTAAGGAAGTCCATTTTCATTGTACAGCTTTTATCTAAAGGTGTTGTGTGTAATTCCAGGGATTTAATCATTCTATTATACTTCCCTCTCATCAGGCTGATCATTGCATATAATGCTCCATTCTGTATGTACCAGTCCAAACACTTATCACAAGTGGAGGAACCACAGCACCTTTTCACTAAAACAAATCAGGGGCCTAAATCGCAAAAACTATACAGACCTGCTCAAAACCTTATCTCTGTTTTCGGTATCATATAGGCTAATAAAAGGTGGCTTTAACAGACCCTAACCTGTCAACCTATTACACATTTGCAAGTCCGAAGATAACATAAACACCCACAGAAAGGATCTCAATCTCTTTTGCAAAAGAAGTAAAACATTTTGAAGGGATAAGTATGTATCACAGAGAAAACATCTGTGGAACCACCCCCCAACAGACAGATAATACATCTATGGAACCATCCCCCACACACACACACACAGAATTCATCTATGGAACCCCCCCCCCACACACACACACACACACACAGAATACATCTGTGAAACCTCCCCTCACACACATAAAGCAAAGCACTTATCCTGTTCTATTCAAATGTAGCTTGGATAAATGGATGGGAAACCACAAATTCACTCCCAGTTTATCACCCATGCCTCTCATGAAGAGGGGCAACAAGTAAATGTGCCAACCTGGGTTATTTATATGAAAAGATAAGGGCTATAAATACCATGGGAATGCAAGAGTAGACTTCTTAAGATCCTTACAAATCAATAGTTTAGTAAGTACCTATGACCCTGAATGTATTACGTAATAGAGTTTTATGACATATTTTTCTTGAGATATTTGCTAGAAATGTCACGTGGTTCAAAGGTAGGGTTTGATATAGCTAAGTAATACCTGTAGTCTTATGCAGACATTTGGCTACGCTCTGTATACACTTGATATTTTGTAAACCAACAAAGCTAGTATGCATCTGAGTCACATCATCTATATACTCTTAAGAAATATGAATTAAATATAGTGCTTATCTCTAAGAAAAAATAACATTTCTGTCATTGTAAATGTCATGCCAAAAATATGCAGTTTCACTTGATCAGACAGTTGTGTGTACATTTGTGATTTCCTTGTCTCCTTGTCCTTACAGCGATTTGGTCATGCAGTACTTTTCAACATTATCTGTTCATCACAGGTGGAAGTTAGGTGCTACAATTCACCAAACTGCTGCACTCGCTTCATGAAAAGATTAGCTTGTGTATAATCACACAGCATGTCCATCAATCCACGCTTGTGTCACAGTCAACTCCTATAGTAAGTCTGTGAGCAGTCAACATCTTCGACAGAGTTTGATAAGTAAGTGGGAATGGAAGAAGATTGCTAGGCCTTTTTCCATATCAAACACATATGTTCACACACAGGTCTATGTTTAATCATCTAAGATTAGATTCATCAAACCTCTGACGATCGAACTCAAAAAAGCGAGCATTCATTCATTTAGTGAATGTGTGAGATGGGAAAAGTAACTAGTTGGCCAACATTTCCCCATCACACACACCACACTATTTGAAACCCACCCAGGTTGGAGGGCTGCACCCGCTGACTATATATACCAACTCTGATATTGCACTACAGTGGGTAAAAAGGCAAATTTCCTGAAGTTGGCCACTACTTCCATGCCCTGTTCTCCACTGTAGTCCCGTCTCGCAGTTGGTATATATCGTTAGAGGTGGTATGGGGGGCAAAGCCCCCCACATTGGAGGGTGTGGGGGCACATCCCCCCACCTGGATGGGTTTGAAATAGTGTGGTGTGTGTGATGGGGAAATGTTGGCCAACTAGTTACTTTCCCCATGAATGAACATTTACTGTTTTGTGTTAGATCATCGGAGGTTTAATGAATTTAACATTTGATGAGTTAATATAGACCCACACACACACACACACACACACACACACACACACACACACACACTGCAGACGCGCGCGCGCACGCACACACACTGCAGACACATCTAGGGATAGTTTACAGACACCATCTGCATACTGCTTAAAGCCTCCAGATAGACAGCACCCCAGCCAAGACTTGAACCAGAACTTCTTGCTGTGAGCTGACAGACCTACACACTGAGTCAACTCAGAACGCATGTAGCACCCAACAATTTTGATTTTTCAAGTTAGCCTTACTCCTTCAGTGTGTATTTTTAAGCAAGTAAAGTTTATCCTGACATCCCCAGTTGTTTTTAGTGCCCCTTGAATCTGGATAAAAGATACATTATTTCATATTTACTTAGATCAATTGGCAACATATTATGATAACAATAACCTTGCTTCCTGTAGACATTCTTATTTGTCAGATATGACAAGCAAGTGAAATAGATCTGAATGTAAACTCACCTGACCACACTTTTTTTTTTTTTGTTCATAAATCAGTCGATTTGAAATTACATTTTGTTTAGTTTTTCATGTTTCCTTTAAGGTATGTGGATATCGAGCATACAAAATATAAACTTTTCTCGGTTGGCTACATCATTTGGCACATTAGTATGATCTCAATAATCACTCACCATCCAAATATTTTCATTTATGGATCATAGTAAGCAAGGAAAGCTATACAGATTTCTGACTATCTGCACACTTATATACCTTCCTATTGTTATAAACCATCCTATTTGAAATGACATTTGTTTTTTGTGATTTTCTTTTTTGCAGTTCCTCAGATTTGGTATATGTGTTATCTTAATTTATTTCTGTTCCTAAAAGGATGTCTTTGAAAAAATAGTAAATAAAACAGAGTATGCATTTATTTCATGCTTTTGACTTACAAAGGTTATTGACCATTAACAATGTTACCTGTTAACCAGACATGATGGATCACAATTGGGTGTGTGATTATAACCAGCATATTATGTGTTGAAGACACAGATTTCAAAAAATTCACCTCAGTAGACCAGGATGTTATGTGTTCAAAAACAGATATCAAGAAATTCACCACAGTAGTGAGGCTCGAGATGTGAATCTTGGCATCCATGTTTAGTTATGACTGGAAAGACCCAATCATAGTGTCTGGGATAAATATGTGTATTTGTGCTTTAATATATGAAGCTTAACAAATTTACAGTAGACCCATTTAAGGTGGAACTGAGTGTAGATTCCAGCAGCATGGGCTGCATTACTTAAGCTAATGATTTAGATGTACCGATTTTACTTTGCTCAGACTTAATACTACGTGGTTGCACGAACATATAGTCAGCACTTCACTAGGCGTCTGAGCTACAGTAGGTTAGGGAGACGAGTTGAAGGATATAGAATACCCATTTGTCACTGCTGTCTTTTCCCTTTTCAGAACACGTGGCACGCATGCTGCTCATTAGAAGGTATTCCTACAGAGACTGATACTGAAATGTAGCCTGAAGAGTACACCTATTGAGATGAGGGTAGCTCCAAACATTCCCCCTTCTCACAATATTTTTGTTGCAAAAGCTGTATGTGTTACACTCGCCATGTCTAAAATCTCTACGGAGGTACCTTGACTGAGTGTGCTGTATATATATATATATATATATATATATATGTATCAGTGTAATAGTCACCATGACTGTAAGTTATGGTTTGACTAGTTCTGATGCCTGTATTTTGGTGTTATAGTTACCGCGACTGGAAGTTCTGCAGAGATGGTTTGACTAGTTCTGTTGCCTTATATCAGTGTCATCATAGACTGTAAGCTCTACAGAGAAGGTTTGACTAGGTCTGCTGTATATATATCAGTGTTATAGTCACCATGATCGTAAGCTCTGCAGAGACATGGAGTGCTGACTAGGTCTATCATTCAGATCCAGGTTTGGTGCCTCATGGCTGCTCATTGTATCTCTTGATAATGAGCCACTGTCAGTACTTCATTATAAGCGATGCATTGCTGCACAGCCTGTCGAGCTATGAGAAGAGAGTTCCTCACATTTACAAACATCATATCTTAGGGTAGATGAAAATGATAGCATTTTCCTTAATAGGTTAGAGAAATGAAAAAAAAATTACAACTGTGAACATTTATCACTTAACTGTAAAATTATTGAAAAATTGCATAATCAATAACATATACGAAGCAAAAATTAGAAGCAAGTAATATTTATTTTGGCTGAAAAAAATCTTGTGATGTAATAAACTGGATCATGTAAGTCAAAGGCAGAAAGTGAAAAAGGAACTACAAAGTGAATACTTCTTATCAGTGTGTCCAAACAGGTACAACCACATTCATATGCAAATTCACACATATACAAAAAGCTCAGAACAATGGTCAAGTCAAGCTTGTGTGTGGGTCTGGGATGGGAGTAGTCCTATTCCAGAGTCTGGGCAGAGTTGCTGCCATAGATCACACCTCATTGCAGTCAGACTCACATACATGGGGTGTCAGCAAAGAGTGGGATAGGGCTGTATGTCTAAGCAGCATACATTGCCTCTCCAAACAGCTGTAGAGGCATCTCAGACCTGATCCCTTTACATATTAATTTGTCAGTGTAGTATGACCATAGCTAAGGGGGGGGGGGGTAAACCATTTAATGCTGCATAATGGAAATGTGTTTGAGGTATTGTGTGGATGTACAGGTATGCTATACCTTGAAGGATAGGTACAAACCCTTACTTACCAAGCTGTACTGACAGGAAGCACACCCAAACATAGGCTATACCGTAAGTGTAATAATGCCCTTCATGTGGGTGTTCTATAGAAATATTTGATCTTCTATTGGAGGGGAGGTCCTCTGTTTCCGCTTTGGGCCATTCAACATCACAATATTCAGTCCATTGTTTACTTATGACCAGCCAGTCAGGTATTATTGCTTTCTACACACACAGACACTGTCTCACACACACGCGCACACACATACAATTCTATCCATTGTTAATGCATGCTTTAATTTATTTCAAGTAATGTGGCAATGTTAGTGTGTGTACATTTTACATTTGTGCTTGCATTCATGCACAGAATTGTGTGCATATACATTACTGATTCCACCTTTTCAATTTTTTTGTTTTTTGCTACAATGGGGTTTCATTGTACACACTCTGAGTCTAGATTCGTAAATGATGTAGCCTGAGCTTTAAAGCCCTTCTGCTGTAATTAATCCATGCAACTGGATATTTTGGAGTTATGCAGGAAAATTGAAAAAATGTTAAACTGACCAGTCAAGCCATCTCCATTGGCATACAGTAATGAAGTCCTGACTGTGGCCCAGTCTGTCAGAGTTTAATTCATGGCTTAAAAGTGATGAGGCTTAGCCTGCTCCCCCATCTTTTAGGGGATGGTGCATTATGCATATTTGGGGGCACACCAATTAAGGAATTTCTCAGTATAGACAGGAGAAACCTACCTTAGTGCCTTGTTCAGGATGGTCTGAAAGCTTATTTCATTTGTGAAAGAGAAGGATATCCCTTTGTTAATATTCATTGCAAATCCTTCTTGGGAGCAGCATACAGGGCATTAGCAGGGAAGTTATGTCTTAAAGGAAGCACCCCATTCCACTGCATATGATGGCACAAATTCTTTGATCTGACCATTTTCCTTTTGGAAACAAAAAGAATAGATAGCTGTACATGGCAGTCTGAGGTAAAAGCCTAATCAAGGCAGAATGAACCAAGTAAAGAAATAAATCGACAGACCTCAATGCTTTGCCAGAGATGGCCTGCATCTGTCACCCCTGGGATTCCGGGTACTGGCTAAGGCTCTTGCCAACCCCATAGTGCCTTTTTTAGGCAGTGTTCCAAAGACCAAAATTCCACTGTAACAGCTAAAAACAAATGCAATCTGAGGGTCATGCTGCTCAATGCTAGAAGTCTAAATCTCAAGATGCACTCGCTCAAAGCTCTCCTCAAAATGAAAAATGTTCATATCTGTGCTGTAACGGATACCTGGTTTAAAAAGGCAGAAGGCAGCCCTGCGCTCCCAGACTACTACTCATGCCATACCTTTCGGCCTTAGAATGCAGCCGGAAGCTCCAAAGGCGGTGATGTCTCCATATTCGTAAAGGATATGCACACCTCTAGACTGGTAGCCCAGCATAATGCATCTGAGATATTTCAGGTACAACTATCACTGGGTAAGATGGCGATACAAGTCATAGCCTTCTACAGAACCCCAAACATGTCCCTAGACTCACAGGCCAACTTCCTAAGCACCCTGGAATCTGTCAAGGTCCAACCCAATACTCTCATACTGGGTGACTTCAACTACCCTTCCATCAACTGGGAAAACTATTCAAGTACCAATGTACAGGCCCAACGCTTTCTGGAATTTATCAATTCCAATGCCCTGGACCAGCTCATTCTGGCTCCACTAGAGGAAGCAACATCCTCGACCTGGTTATCACCAACATGGGAGACCGTTGATCCACACCTATAGTCAGTTCCTCCCTGGTTAAATCTGACCATAAACTGATAACCAAGGAAATCTCCATCTCGCCTACACCCCCCACTAAGGTGACCACCTTGCAAAACTTCCCTAAAGCCGACTTTGGGCTCCTAAAAGCAGAGGTGGCTATCTTCTCGGCACCCATGCCAATGGAAAATAGCTGCATGACTGCTGAATCATACACCAATGCACTGTATGAGTATGTACACAAATGCATGGACCTTGCCATACCAAATAGAACTAAGATGCTCCCCTCCAAAAAAAGGAAGCCAATCTGGTGGTCCCCAGCCATCAATAAACTCTACAACAGAAGGAGGAAACTGTTGCAGAAAAAAATGAAGTCACAAGATTGGAAAACCTCCCTTATCATTCTCAACAAAAAGCTGAGATCCCTTATCAAATTTTCTAAAGTCAGCTATGAAGGCAAAATTGCGGCTGACACCAAAAACAACCACAAAGCCTTCTACATCTATATCAAAAACCTCAAAAGCAATACCCAGATTTGCTCTGAGTTATTGCACAATGGCCCCTCCTATACTGAGCCAACAGATAGAGCCAACATACTGGCTGACAGATTCAGTGCCAACTTTACCCCTCTCTCCTCCCAGGGCCCTATCACAATACCAGATGAAAGCCTGGTACCCACCATTTCTGTGGCACAGGTAAAAGATGCATTGTCCAAAGCCAAGAATACAGTGTCCATGGGACTTGATAATATCCCTGGCTGCATCCTACATGAGCTACAAAATGAACTGGCACCACATCTGTGTGCCCTGTTCAATCGCAGCCTTACCTCAGGCTATGCACTTAATGAATGGTGCATTGCTACAGTCATCCCGCAGCTACATACCCTGGGAACTATCGCCCCTTTAGCTGGACAAGCCTGGTATGCAAAGCTATGGAGCGCATCATCATGGACCTGCTTAACAAAGATATAGGCAATCTCCAAACTCTTGACCCCACACAGTTTGGCTTTGTCAAGGGGAGATCCTGCCTGCTGAACCTGGTTGACATCTTTGAGGCAGTCATCAAGGCTGTTGATGAGGGTAAGGCAGTTCATACAGCCTACCTCGACCTGGCCAAGGCCTTTGATACCATTCCCCACTCTGGTATCTTTGATAAACTCACCAAACTAGGCATCAATCCTTACATCACAAGGTGGGTTGCAATTGTCTCACAGACAGGACCCACAGAGTGAAAGTTGTGGATTCCAAGTCAGACTGTTGATCAGTCACGAGTGGAGTCCCACAGGGCTCGGTCCTGGGCCCTCTCCTGTTTGGAATCTACTTCTCAGAAGTCGAGGTCAACACAAAAGGACTCTGGCTGAGCAAGTTCGCTGATGACTGCAAGCTAGGAGTCATTATCAACTCCCCAAGTGATGCAGACATCCTACAAAAGGGCCTCTCTGAGACCAATGAGTGGTGTCGGAACCATGGCCTGAAGCTTAATGCCAAAAAATGCGTTATCATCCCCTTTGGAAAAAACTCAGTTCCCATGAATTACCACGTTGATTGGAGCCCATTGAACACTAAAGATACCATAAGTGATCTGGGCACCCAGGTCAACAGCCACCTCACCTTCGACCACCACATTTCCATTGTGGTCAGAAAGTCCTTCTATGTGGCACATCTTATAACCAAAGGTTTTGCATCCAGGAAGAAAGAGGTCATCATCCCTCTGTACTCATCCCTCATTAGACCAATCATCGAATGTAACGCCTTGTTTGGTATGTACCTAACCAGAGACCTACAACAGCTGGACAGGCCACAAAAGTACCTTACAAAAAGAATCCTAGGCCTTAAACACATGTCCTACATGGCTCAGCTGTTCTCAGTCTCTTATCGTCTACTTAGAGGTGATCTCGGCTTGACTTACCAAGCCATGTCCGACCCAGCCCTACTTGAAATGCTACACCTAAAGAAATTCCTATCCCCCCCCCCCCCCCCATGCTACACGCTCCAGAGATCACAACCTCATTACCACAATTAACAGAACATGCTGGAGGGACAGGTTCATCTCCCAAAGACTGCCCATACTCTGGAATAAGCTTCCCATTCATGTCAAGCAGAGCACCTCTCCGGCCCTCTTCAAGAGAAATCTTGACGAGTGGATGGGTAACAGAAAGTTCACTCCAGGGATCATTCCAGTTGTTGTACTGGATGTGGACACTGTGAACTAACATCGGGTGGCACAGTGACTGGGCTAGGCTTATAAAGGCTCCAGGGCCATTAGCCTAGTACACATCTATGAACCTGTGAAATAAATAAAATCCAGAGCTCAAGACTAACAAACGATACTACAGATGAGTTATCTGTGTCTGTGACTAACTTCCTGGAGAAAGGAGAATGAACATATGTTTCCAGTGTAGTGTGATGGAAACCACACTCTAAGATACAGATGATGTACAGTAGAGGCTCTGTTGTTTGGTTATTGTGCAGGACGCCACTACAAACACAGCAAGATCTTATAGGCATAGGGGAAGCATCACACATTAGTGTCGCCTTCAATGCTAAGCATACCAGCTCCCATATGATACATTGTAGCTGTGCATTAGCTTGTCATGGGTACAGGTAACCAGAGAGAGCACGTATCCTCTAGAACGAAGTGTGATGTGCATCTGTATTAGTTAAAATGATATTACATAGTGTATATCACTGGCAATGTACTTGTAAATATATGCAGAACAATGTGTCTATAAACATATAAATTCACTGATACATAGTCTGAGATATTATTAGTGGCTTCAATCTAGCAGTTAGATAGCCATAACAGCATATATATCCCACTGGTAAACTCACATAGCAATCATATAGCAGTCTGTCTGTCTGTCTGTGTCTATCAGAGAGTCAGTAGTCGCCGCAACACATACCCACATTCAGGAAGTGCTCCATCTGCCAAAAAAAAAACAATAGCGGCACCCTGTGTGGCAGCGGCTGCTTTGGATCTTGTTTTTCATCAGAAACAACAGGAAAAACAGATTTGAGGGCAAGAAATGAAGGTATAATTACCTGCAATGCTGAGAATCTTCTGAAAACCCGATCTCATATTTTGCTGTTATGCATGCATGATGAAACTGCTAACAGAGAGGCCTGTAAACTCAAACACACTCCAGGAACTCCTGCAGCTTAGAATCTTACTGGAGCATGGTAAAAACTGCAGAAACCTGTCAAGCCTGTCTAACAAATTGACAATTGGAATGGGAAGCATATTAAAAGGAAAAGATGTGAAAGATCAAGAAAGAGAGGCTGTTGAGCAGGAATTAAGGCCAGACTGAAAAGAAATCCACACAGTCCTTCCATGCTCCTGGCAAATGTACGCTCACTGCAGAGCACGATGGACTACTTAAGGATGTATCTTTCCACACAATCTAAGGTGAGAAATAGTTGTTTACTTGTGCTCACTGAAATTTGGCTGAACTCCAATATAAATGTTATTACAATATATGTGGAGGGGATGTCATTATTTCATGCTGACAGAAATCAGTTTCTCTGTGGTAAATCTCGTGGAGGGGTTGTTTGTGTGTATATCAACAACTGCTGTACAAACTGTGAAATAATTGCCTCTTACTGCTCAGAGAACATTAAGTTAATGTCACTAAAATGCAGACCCTTCTACTTGCTTAGGGAATTAAATGGAGTGAGCATAACAGTTGTTTACATCCCCTAGTGCTAATACCAATGTGGCATTGAACAGTCTATATCTGTCAATAAATGTCCTCCAGAATAAGAACCCTGAGTTTGATCATATAATTGCAGGTGATTTCAATCAAGCTGACTTGAAATCTGTATTACCCTATTACCATCAACATGTGAACTTTGCAACAGGAGGGTAGAACACTCTGGATAAGGTGTACACAAATGTAAAACTAGCCTACAAAGTAGTACCTTATCCACATCTGGACAACTCAGACCATTTGGCCGTCATGCTGCTTCTACACACCACTGCTGAAAAGAGGCAAACCTACAACCAAACAAGTAGGGATATGGTCTGAGGGAACAGTCTTGGCACTACAGGACTGCTTCAAATGTACGAACTGGTCAGCCTTTAGAGATGCAGCTATAAAGAACCACCATATTGACCTGGAGGAGTATACGGAATCTGTAATGGCCTGTATTTCAAAATGTGTTGATGACGTAACAGTCATCAAATCTATTACCATGCACACTTATATGAAACCCTGGCAATCTGGTGAAGTAAATGAGTTCCTAAAGGCACAAAATACTGCATTTAAATCAGAAGACAAGGGTGCCCTAAGACAGGCCAGACCAAATCTAAGTAGAGGTATAAAGGAGGTTAAGAGGACCTACAGATGTAAAATTCAAGGATGGTTGTCTGACCAAAGGGATTCCAGACATCTCTGGTAAGGCAATCAAGCCATAAATGACTACAGGTCTGCATCCTCCTGATGTGATGACAACACAGAATTTCTGAACAAACTGAACACCTACTTCAGCAGGTTTAATATGGACAACAACACTGTGCCAAATAAGCTCCCTGTCAAACAGGGTGAGGAGGTGCTATGTCTAAGAACATCTGATGCTCTAAAGACCCTGAGGCGAGTAAACTCAAGAAAAGCAGCTGGTCCTGATAATATTATGGGAAGGGTTCTAAGAGACTGTGCTACCCAACTGTACTGTACTAACAGATATATTCAACACATCCCTGCAACTAGCTATTGTACCCAGTTGCTTCAAAAACACAACAGTCATTCCCTTACCCAAAAAAATCCCAACCGACAAAGCTAAATGATTACCAGCCAGTTGCTCTTACATCAACACACAGTAATGAAGTGTTTTGAGCAGTTGATCAAGAACCATATCTCTTCAAGCCTACCTGCATCACTAGATACATTACAGTTTGCTTATAGATCTAACCGCTGCACGGCTGATGCAATAGCTATAGCACTTCATGAATCCTTGGCACATCTAGAGAACAATTGCTATGTCAGAATGCTGTTCATTAATTTTAGTTCCACCTTTAACACTGTCGTCCCTCAGAATATGAAAGCTGATCCAGCTGGGCACAAACACCCCCCCCCTATGTAACTGGATAGTGGACTTTCTCATCAACAGACCCCAAAATGTATGTGTGGCAAATAACAGTTCAGTCAGTATTACAGTGAGCACAGGTGTCCTTCGGGGCTGAATCCTGAGTTCTCTGCTGTTCACCTTGTTGAGACATGACTGCATGACCAAACATGAATCCAACAAAATCTTTAACTTTGTGGATGATACCACTGTCATAGTTTTTTTCAGAAATGGTGAGGAAACAGCCAACACGGATAAAGTGGGGCATCTGATAGGCTGATGCGACAGCAACAATCTGACCTTAAATATAAGCAAGATCAAAGAATTAATAGTGGACTTCAGGAGGACTCAGGAGATCCATCAGTCTCTGGAAATTAAGGGGGGAGGCAGTGGAAAGAGTCAAAAACAACAAGTTCCTGGGGGTGCACATTTCAGATTACCTATCATGGTCGACTCAAATTAGCAACATAGTGAAGAAGGCAAAACAGCATTTGCACTTCCTACGGAAACTGATGAAGGCAAACCTGTCTCAGTCCATCCTCAAAGCCATCTACAGGGTGACCATCAAGAGCATCCTCTCAAATAATGTTATAGATTGGTCTGGTAACTGCAAAGCATCTGACCACAAGGCTCTCCTGAGGGTAGTGCGGACAGCGGAAAAAGTCATTGATTCCTTGCTTCCATCCATGGATGATCTACACTAGACTTGGTGTGTGGGAAGGGCTAGGAAGATAAACCGTGATCCCACTCACCCTGCTCATGGCAAGTACTTCCTCCTTTCCTCGGGCAGTCGGTATCACAGCTTACACTGCAAAACATCTAGACTGAACAGGAGTTTCTTCCCTCTATCCATAAGACTGCTGAACTTGAATGCTAGGCATGACAGCGTATAATTATATCAATATGCCACTTTCTATGAAGTATCAGCTATAGTAATCACTCTGGCAAATTGCTTCAATAACTGGTACAGTTAGCCTGATTTCTTATGCTGTTACTTCCTGAATGTGCAATAGTCAGGAGTGAGTCACCACTCCATACATGTGCAATATGAGCATGAGAATATATCATACTACAACTGATGAAGTGCAATATTCTAAGCAGTCACAATGTGAAGTCGTAGTCTTGCAATACCTACTAGTATAATATTGTCTAATGTCTTCCTGTCCAATTGTGGTAGTCTATTGTGTTGTTAATATTTAAATTATTACTGTATGTGCATTAGTGTTACTGTCATTCAAACTATGTGTTCATTGTTATGTCTTGCATGAGGACCAAAGCAACGTAAATTCATTCATCTTGCACTGCTGTGTATATCTATCAACAGTAACTTTGACATTGCAATGTGCTCATTACCACTTGATGTTAGCAAAGTAGGCCCAGATTAGTGATGTGAGTTAATTGCTGTGTTGTATCAAGTGAGAGCACTGCAAGGCTGTATTATATGTATTATTTTCCTTTTCTCAGAGTTAAGCTTTGCAAACAGCCTCATGTGAGATCTTTCACACCACATTAACGTGCAGGTAATATTTCTGTAGCTGAAATCTTTCCATTTTGTTCAAGAGTGCACATTTCTGCTACCCTCTCTGAGCACATACTGCTACCATATTCATCTCATCATTTGCTTGTATACACCCAGAGTCATGCTGTAACTAGCTTTTCCAGTCCTGTATACAATGCTTGCAGCCTTTTTAATGACAAATTTATATGCCTGTCCAGTATGCTGTTATATCTGTCGTTAAGCTAGATTGACAGTAAGAACATTTCTGACCACATCATTATGCTTTTGGGCCACCAGTGGAACAACATTTGCATTTTTTTAAATACTTTAAGTGTGTGTGTGTGTGTCGTCTTTCGGCTTTTCCCGGTTAGGGGTCGCCACACCGGAACTCCAGTCCTCTAATGAATGGTAGTTGATTTTTACATGCCGAGTTACCAGCCCTGACGCGCAACCTTCAATGAAGGTACACCCATTCATGCATGCCACTACGCAGAAGACGCTCTAGCTGAGAATCGAACTGGACAGCGTCTTACTGTGAGGCGACAATGCTACCGCAGCACCACCACCATTTTAAATACTTTAAGTACACTTATTAATTACCTCCAGGTTAAATGTTATGGGGCAAATCATGGAGATGTCATACTGACTTATGACAGAAGTAGTTACCAGCAGATGCCCCAGAATCTGTAGCAGTAATCCTGATGCCACCAGCTAATCTCATTCCTGGTATTGTCTGCTCTACATTCATAGGTTAACAAATGGGGTATCTAACTTGTAATTTGTGCCGATGGGAGTTTATAGTTACAGACTTTTTCAACAAATCAGGCAGTTACCTCCAGAGTTTTTATAGCTTCATAGGCAAGTACTAGGCTAGCTGTCCTTGTGGGTCATTTTAAGCCTTGCCAATTTCCCTCAAAGGTGAGACCCAAACTCTTAACGATTAAGACAACCACCATCTATTTATATGAATAATGTATTTATTTAGATATATTGTCCTGTTATAGACAAGGAAAATGGCTAAGTATAAGTAATGTAATCCTTTAGATATATTATTTAGATGTATAGTCCTGAATAATATATTTTCTATTACTACAGTAATAGTATACTTTACCTTTCAGAAATCTTTGTTACGGTTTCAGAGTTTGAATCTGGAGATGTAGTCCTCTAGAAAATTGTTATTTTTAGTGTCATGATCAAAGAAGTACATTCTTTTTCAGTATCACAGTGTTATTTCCATTGAATCATCCATGAAAATTAACATTAACCCACCACCACAGATTTTAATTCTTTGCAGACTATGATTTTTTTTTTATTAGCTATGAGAAGGATTATATAAAATCAATTTTCCAGAAATCTTGCAATCCAGGCAATTCCCAGTCTCTGATCTGGTCAGATTTTGATAGTGTTTTCTTGTTAGCACCTTATTGTACTGTAAGCCAAAAAAATATTGACACTGTTCATTCTTCAAACTCCTCTGATTATGTACATGCCAAAGTAGATTTTACAAATTTTCAGGACTGATACAAAAATTGGAGTGAAAATATGAGTCTCAAAGATAATGAAGCAATCAAATCCAGATCAAAGCACCAGAAAAGAAAATAAACTGAAATAATGCATCGTGGGAGGTATTGATAAATGGAAAAAGAAGGATATGGCTAATATTAAGTAAGGAGTCTAAGAGAAATCGTAACTGCAGTTTTACGTTTGGCAAACCATAGCAATAAATATTAAACAGTGACAAGCAAGTTGGCATTAATTCTTTATACCAATAGTTTCTCAGTCCCTGGTTGTAATAGGTGCTACGGCTCACAAAATCAAATATCTTCAATTCAGAGAGCAAACTAAATTATTTCTCTCTTCAAACCAGATGAAAAACAAATAATTGGACTTAGCATGTCTGCACCAGGAGAAATGAAGAAGTCTGGAGGAGGGGCATTGCAAAAGTCTTACAGTTACATTGAGTCTGTAAGTTTTACTAGGCTAACTTCTTCTGTAAATAAGATGTAACAGATCACTGTGGTACATTTTAATGACAGATCAATCAAATAAATGGTTGTATGAAAAATATTGCTTTGCCATGAAAGAGTGTGTATGTGTGCTTAGGACAGACACACAGAGACAGGCACAGCAACAGAGGAACTGAACCTAATCACTTTCCTAAAAAGGCAGTAGATTCAAACTTGGTGTGACATTTTAGGATTATCTTAGGAACTTGTAAGGTAGTTTTGAAGAGGAGGAGGAGAAGAAGGCAGCAGTGCTAGATTCTGTTATAAACATGTATTCAGAGCTATAGACTTTGTAAATAACTAGCTCTACATCTGTTGTCAGGATTCTTCCAGGAGATCCCTCACATGAACATGGCCTGATAGCTCCCCCACCTGCATGCAGTTGGTCCATTCTTTCAGCCAGAGTGGAAGATGGGCATCTTCAGTATATCCTCAGGCTAGGTAAGAACCCCCCATGGCCTATTCATTCCTGCCCAAGAAGTCTTATTGGCCCAATCATTTCCCTACAGTGAAAGTTAGATGACAGGGAGTGGACCAGCCTGTTGATCCTGTGGAGTGGTCTGGGAGTGGGCCAGCCTGCTGATCCTGTGGAATGGGCTGGGAGTGGTTCAGCCTGCATATCCTGTGGAGTGGTCTGGGAGTGGGCCAGCCTGCAGATCCTGTGGAGTGGTCTGGGAGTGGTTCACCCTGCAGATCCTGTGGAGTGGTCTAGGAGTGGGCCAGCCTGCAGATCCTGTGGGATGAGCTGGGAGTGGGCCAGCCTGCAGATCCTGTAGAGTGGTCTGGGAGTGGGCCAGCCTGAAGACCCTCTGGAATGGGCTGGAAGTGGTTCAGCCTGCAGATCTTCTAGAATGGTCTGGGAGTGGGCCAGCCTGCAGATCCTGTGGAGTGGCCTAAGAGTGGGCAAGCCTGCAGACCCTGTAGAGTGGGCTACCCATCCCTCCCAGTATGCAGCTAACTGAGTCACATTAGATACCTGGCAAATGTAGAGACAAACATACATCCTCCCCATGCCTACCCCTCCAAGTGTAAGGGTGTACATGTGCTACTAGCTGCAAGAACTTCCCCGCCTCTTCCATGAATGATCATGTGCCCAACAGTATGTGTCACTGTTGTGACAAGTCAAGCTCCCCTCCCTCACCATACAATGGGTGAGCCAACATCAGCCACTATGGCCATCCTTCCTCGTCTGCTCCTTCAAGTACCTGTGCCAGTAATCAAAAACTGGTTGCCTAGGCTTCATCCCTGTATGCTACTGGGTTGTGGGTCCTTCATAAAAATTCTGTGTTGCCATCAAGTCCAAGAGTCTGAGTTAACAAGTCTTCATGTATCACAGTCTTTTAATCCTCATCAGATGTTGGCAATTTTGTAAATACAAGTGCTCATATCACATATTTTCAAATACTATTCCAGATATATAATGCAATAGTGAAGGGAAAATACATTTTTTTTTCTTTTCTCCACTGTGTTGCAACCTCATAATTGATTACCTCAATGAGCAGTGGTTATAGAGGTGTGGCCATACCACTCTGGGTGGATGCAGGGTGTTTCCCTCACAGAAAGAATTATTATGGATGTTTGCTACTTTTTGATCCTTTGATTGTCATTGTTGTGTTTAAAAAACAAAGCACTCTGTGAGGCTATTCTAGACACAGTCCTCATTTGGTAATATTTGTGACAGCTTTCTAAGAAGTACTGATTCATCATCTCTGTACGACTAGCCTGGTGAGTATAACTTATATTTTTCACCTTAATTGTGCTTTTTTAAGACTTACACTGAATGTGTTTATGTCAATATTCTTATTATTATCTTGTTGAAAGTAAAATGTTGAAAGCTCTTCCAAAATCTTTTTGCTATCTACAATTGTTCAGAGGAATTTTGTTTGTTCTGATTTCTCTAGTCCCAAATAGATGTAACCAGATAAGACTCATTAATGACCTTTATTTTTGGCAAGAACATATTAATCAACCTCAGATACTTACTGATAAGCCACAGATATCAAAAACAGTTGTTTACTGCATCAGCTGTATCAAACAGCAATAAACATATGTCAAATACTTCAAGAAGAATTTCATACTCTGGGTTAACCGGGCAACTAGATCACCTAGCCATCCCCTCTGCAGCTTTTATAATCCAAGCTTTTGTACACCCACCAGATGAACCTAACTTTACCAACTTAGGTATCCAACAATTATGACTAAGGTTGCTAAAGCTGTGGGGCTCAGTTCATAAACATAATCAGTAGGGGAGCATTTCTCTCCTAGTCTCAGAGCTCTCGCTGATGGGGGAGGCATCACCTCCTTAAAAGATCACACATATGTTAATCATTCATATTCCATATCTACACTATTTATAATTATTCTTCACCAAGGGAAAGAAGTAGGAAAAGACATATTTCATCCCAAATTTTTTAAATATCAGCTTCTCATGAACTTGTGGTGATGTTAGCATACAAAAAGAAAACAGTGGTGCACAAATGCACCCTAGTGCATGGGGAAACCCATGATCTACATCATGACATGGAGATGGTTTGTCTACATCCTCAAAGCCTTCCTGGATTCTCCTGGCAATGCCTTAATCTGAATCACTTCCCTTCGGTAGTGGGTCTGTTCACTCCACTGAAGCCTATGAGAAGAAGACATGCCTAGACTATGCTCCTTGTTTATAATTGCTGCAGATATGTACCTCCCTTTTCTGTCTCATTGAAGTTGCTTCTATGACTTGCTGGACACCTGGTCTCTCCCTTCTCTGACTGTCCTATCCTATACCTGCAGGGTCACCTGACAATCACCATTACTAAATCAGGATGGAAGACGAATGCAATGAAGCCTGCTTCCCAGTTCTCCCTTGTCTTAAATTTAAGTAGTCTTGAGCATTTTTCCAGCAAGGAGTTAAACACAATTTACTAACCAATAATAACAAAATGACCCATTTTAAGAACATTTCAACCATAAAAGTTCACTTTAACTGCTGTAATTATAATCCACCAGTGTCCATAGCCAACACATACAGCCATATGGCTCTGTACATCTCAAATGTCTGAATGTGATAAAATTTGCCAGTATTCAAACTTGCTTTACAGAAATTCATACTAGTACTGCAAATCTGGACTTATGAATGTTTAACTTGATTATGACAAAAGGGTGTTTCATTCTCAGCCCCAGTGTCCAGTAATTATAGCCCTATTGTTGACTCTGCATACCTTAAGTGTCTGATTGTATTAAAAATAAATTAATATGGGTTGAGTTGTGCACTTCAAGTTCATTCCGCACACTCAGTGGCCACAGTGAAGTATTACACCTTATTTCACACAAATGTGCACTACTGCTGCAAAGTCAGATTGTTTAAAATGAGCAGACAACTAGAGGGTAAGCTGCATTCATCCACAGACAACCCTAGCCCCCACAAATTAGATATTGCCAATATATTGCATAGACCTAACCTGATTATGATAAAAATACATTTCAACCTCTTAGCTCAAGAATTAGAGACAAAGACAAAAAAATTATAGGGTAAAGTTCCAAGGGCATATTTAAATGGCCCTCTTATATACTTAAAAAAATTGCAAGAATAACAATTGTTGCAGTATCATGCATTTTCTGAATGATCTGAAGTCTGAAACTCATGTTTGCCATTATTTGGTAACTGTAGTTCCCAACTATTTGCCTGAAAACCACAAAGTCTGTGAGGAACAGACCAAAAATGTAGGGAAAACACATGGACATTCTGCCAAATTAAGGAAAGCTGAGATCTCTAGCAAAAGCTTAGAAGTTAAAGTTATAGTTGCTGGTAATCTGAGTAAGCCACATATCAAACTCCTCTTTTTCAGGACTAGTTACCAGTTTGGTGATGACAAGAAATGCACTGCACACCTAGGAAACAATGAAGCACTATAAAATATCCCTTCCAGACTGGATTTAAAATGTGAGAACATGAAGACAAGACAATCTCCTGGATTTACTAAACGTCTGTGCAGGACTAGCTTAGTCCTGTATGGAAGCGCCCGTTTAGGAGCAGGATGGCAGCACACCATGCATATTAATAAGGCGCACTGCCCGAGCTCCTAGGCTTACACGGAGCTTGCGCGAGTGCAGGGGGCATGTCTGAGAGCAGAGCTCTCAGAATAAACACTCCCCTGCAATGTAGAACAGCAGAAAGTGGTAAGTAATGAGCGAGACCGCTCATAGGTGTCCGCATATCCCCACCAACAGTCCCCCATGTGTAGAACAGCAACAATACATATAAATTAAATGAAGAAACCCTTTTATATATTTTTTTAAAATATCCGAATACAGCTAACCGTAGGTGTGCGGGTGTGCCCATCGCTTAGCTACGGTTAAAGCAGCTTAAAAGGCTGAAGAGGATAACAAGGAAGATATATGCAAATGAAGCCGCACAGCAATAGTGTAGTAGGCAGAGTATTCTCCTAATGTGTAGGCCTTCCCAGATCAAGTCCCACTGCAGCACATTTTATTTTACATGGCAAAATATGTTATAACCAACATTTTTGTTGCAAAACTCACTAAATAACATATATTTATGAACTGGAGTACTGCAGGAAATGCACATGTGAAGTGTCAGTGTCATAATGAATAAGGCACTAGTAAGCAGGTCTAAACACAAATAAACAGTAGTAAGCATATGTAAGCACTAGTAAGCATGTTTAAGTGTGTTTGCGCGGGGGGTAAGTGCTGCCTACACAGATTAAGCAATTTAGAAGCTAACTGAGTATAAGAAACTGTAACTGGAAGTTAGCAGTGCTTACCTCCGTGCAAACCCGTTTACAACTGCTTTAAAGTGCCTTAATCACTCTGTATCCAATGGCCTGTGTTCTGCCCAGCAACAAAATAAACAGCCTCTGCAAGGCTCGAACCCAGGACACAATACACAAAGTGATTTACCACTAAGCCATGCCAGATATACATCAATCTGATGTTTTCAGAAACGTAACATCCAGCCCAGTCATGCAACAGTAGAGAGAATGTATGCCAACATCTAGATGTATGTGTGTGTGTATAAATATATTAATATCTAAACAGATACAATAAATCTATATATGTAAATATTGATATATATATATATATATATATATATATATATATATATATACATACATATAGGTCAACCTGATAACGCCGAAACTGCAAAACTCTGACGACGAGAACACCGGCACCAGAAGATCGACAACGGAGATGATCGACAGTTGAAAATCCCGATGCTGAGATCACCGACATGTTAAGTTAAGTGTGGGGTTAGGGTTAGGGGCAAATTAAGTGAGTTAGGGTTAGGGCATGGGTCAGGTGAGTGTGCGATAGTGACAGACTGTAGGGTTAGGGGCAGATTAATTGAGTTAGGATGCGGGTTAGGTGAGTGTGCGATAGTGGCGGACCTTAGGGTTAGGGTTTGAGTTAAGGTTAGTGCATAGATAGTTGTGTATGTAAGGTTTATTGTAGGTTTGTAAGGTTTTTGGTGTGCTTGTGCTGTGTGTCTGCTTTTTGGACAGGGGATTTGTTTTGTTTGTTGATTGTCAGGATTGTGGTTTGTCGGGCATGTGAGGTTTCATGTTTTTGAACTTTCGGTTTTGTGGTGTCTGTGATTTTGTTGTCGGTGTTTTCGCATGTCGGTGTTATCAGGTAGACCCATATGTGTATATATATATATATATATATATATATATATATTTAGAAATATATACATGTAGATAAATATATATGAACATATATACATGCAAATACCTACATCCAAACACAAGCACACGCACACACACACACACACACACACGCACACACACACACATATATATATATATATATATATATATATATATATATATATACGCAGATATATATCTCTGTAGGTATATACAGACATAGTTATAAAGATGTAAGCAAATATATATACCTATGTAGGTATATATGGCCATACATCTGTAGATAGCAATGGTTGATTATCAGAAACATGCATGTCCACATGCACCGTTAATGGGGTTGAGAGGCCCCAAACAATATACATCTTGTACGAATTGGCATACCTCCCCACAGCCAAACATGTCCGCCCTGCAATACACTGCCTAGTGTTGCAAATCCCATAACCAGGACCTGACACGACATGGACACATGATTTTAATAGTACTACATCCCACCAGTATGATGTCAGGCTGGTATTCATAACATATCATGCAGTACAGTCTGGCTCACATAGGATATGTAAAATGTGGAAGCTATCAACATCCCCAGGATATATATACACAGTCACATGTATGCAGATACAGATATACACACACACACACACATATATATATATATATATATATATATATATATATATATATATATATATAGATAGATATATATACTTATGTATATATATATATATATATATATATATATATATATATATATATATATACATATGTGGCTACACATACACATGCAGAGATATGTACAGTAAGATACTTATGTAATAGGCACACACAATATGGTACACCCACTATGCCTACAGTTAACACCCTAACAACTGGACACTGGATGACCCACCCATACAAATGACATTCGTTGCCTGCAACATATACCCACAGAGAGGTCATATTATAAACACCACCCACAGGTTTGCAGAAATGGAATACCTTTGTTTGTGTACTATTACAGAATTACATGCCATGTCATATAGCTGTTCAGACACTGACATCCATATCAACAGAGTAATGCAACTGTGAAACAGTTATACTAATACAGTAGTCTGGAAAGCTCCACAGCTGTTGATGTCCAGGCCAAGCCTTTCAAATCGTACATTAGTAAAGACAGACTGGGTCACAGTGTACCCCACAATCAACAGTAAGTGATGCAGGTGTATAGTCCAGCAGCCTCTATCTACACTCTCTACACAATCACTAGGTGGTAAAGATTTCAGTTGACCAAATGGGATGTAACTGTTACATAACAAGGCATAACCATCACAGGCACACTAGCAAACAGAACAGTCTGTATGGCAGGAGGAAGTAGGCCTGCAGTAACCCACTTTATTTAAGTAATGTCAAGATAGGTGACATGTATGGTACTGTACATCCAGATACTTTAAAGCAGCTCATCCCTGATACCCCCACATGTTGTAACAGCCTAGGTTATGTATGGTGCATGTCCCCCCCCCAGACTCAATAATACAGGGCCATTTACCAACTGCTACATACACTGGCCTCTGAAGTGCATATGGGCACGCATGTATTGTGTAGGTGAAGCCCACACATATATGGCCCCAGCCCCACTGTATGTGTGGGGGATACAACAGCAGTGGACTGCTGGCAGGCACGGCAGCGTGGTATGCATATATGTGCATTAGTATCTCTATCTGTATATGTGTAGACATATACTGCTTTATATATGTATATATCTGGGTGTGTATATGCATATCTATGTACATATACACACCCATCTATATATGTCGATATGTACATGTGTAGTTATCTATATAGATATTTGGATAATCATATGTACATATATATTCACCATATATCCTGAATATGGGGTGTAGCCTTACCTCAGCCCCTATAGTCCCACTTTCATAGTGCAAGGGGATGTCAGGCATGTATAGCAGGTATATTAGCAGACTATTTCTACTGTAATAGGGATTGTCTTCACAGACATGGTGCGTGTGCGAGGTCACATCTGCTTTTCATATGTGCGCCATTGGCTACTGACAGACATTCTAAGGACATCATAGTACAGTACCGCTGCACGCACGTAATGCTCCTGTGGACTACAGCAGAGATATTGTCCAATGGATGTGGACATTCTGACACACTCTGTACAGAGCAAAGGTATACACAGAACCCCTTTGTGCAGAACATGTGGACCAAGCCTGACAATATGGATGTTAACAGCCATGTAGATGGGTATAACACATAACGACTGGCATACACTCTCCCCCATAGGTTATGCATTCATACACCTCTATCTGTCCTAACACATAATAACTGCTGGTTAAGAGGTGCTATGGCCACATACTACCCACTAGATATTGACATACATCTGTACAGCATCCCACCGCTCTGTCTGACATACATGACTGTTAAGGGAGGCCCGGCAGCAGTACATCTGGAAAGTATCTGGACATGACACCTTGTTGGTTAAGTACACTAAGCTGCTAGGCATGTAACAAAGCAGTGTGCAGGCTACAGGCAGACTGGATCAGCACTGGCCTACATCTCCTATTGGGGAATGCACATGTACCTGCATATATAGCAGGCTCTACAGGCATGTCACAGCACAGGTTAAGATACACCTCTGTGAAAGTGCATAACCACAACCAATGTGAACACTGCCACAGCCACATATGGTAAGCTAGCATAATATTACAGTATATGGACTATCTGTTCAACACCATCCTCATATGTGCCACTCACACACTAACCCTACATATACTGGGCCACTACACAGTGTGATCTGATGCCTGTCTGTGGTATGGGACATGTGTATGTATGGCCCTACAAACATGTAAGCCAATATGGTAACATACAGTGGAGCAGCATGTAACATCAGATAGGACAGAACCTAGGACGATGACATCTACCACAGTCTGTACACAGGACAAGGTACATATTAACAATACACACACTGTCGGCATTCACCATAAGTACACAGACCTCAGTACTGTACAAACAACCATAGAATGTCCAGGCCTTGTCATCAAATATAACCCCTACTGTACATAATGTGTAGCAGTCTGATATCTCATTGGCTTGTTATCAGATATGATGACACTAATGATGGTGTACAGCACATGTGCACCTCTTAATGCACGACATATGTACAAAGGTTGACAGAGTTGTGGCTGGAAGCACATACACAGGGCCAATATTGACATGTTGCTGTGATAACCTCATACATTTACTGTTGTAACAGGGTTTGTTGCAACATATGTTCTATGAGGGATATGAGGTCAGTAACTGTCACGGCTTTCACCATCTACAGACTGCAATCCTCACACCTTCTGCAGTTCACAGATACATGATGTGTGGGTAACACATGAAACCAAAGGCACAACACACTGCCCAGTCTGCAGATGACCCTACAGATGGGGATTCCTCATAAACATAGAACTGACATGGCAGGTATTAAAACATGTAGGACAGCCATATCCACACACACACACACACACACACACACACACACACACACACACACACACACACACACACACACACACACACACACCGTTAAACCAAGATTACTCCAAATGCAGTATAGCAGCACTTACAGTCTGTAGTTAGGTCAGGCACATCCCGCTCCTGTCTGTTGCCCTGTTTCCACAGTGTATTTTGTTAGAGGTAAATCCCCAATTGTTTGCCAAACAACAGATCTAGTTCCTGCTCACAGTGAATGAAAAGGCCCAACACCAACATGATGTTCCTAGATATTGGAGTGTGTTTCCATGCAATTGACTATGGGAATGTTATCACAGCTGCTCCACATGCAGTCAGCTAGGGGAGGGCTGGAATTCATGCAGAGGCCATCAGCTGATCATGAGCATCACTTAAAATACACATGCTGCTGCCTAAGAAAAGCAGGTGTAGGTCTCCACATCCACCAGTGAGGGAGTGAGAGAGGCAGACAGAGGCATTGACAAGTCAGGGAAGGGTGGGAGAGTAAAACCTAAGCATGTTTGTGTCACACACCTACCAGCACAGGGTATCAAACCCCTGACGACTATGCAGTGCTATCACAGTCCTATGCAGTTATTGGATGGACCACATAGGTTACCTGTTGTGGAGTCCTCAGAACATATATATGATGGTGAGTGACATCTGCAACACGGAAATGGTAGCTATACAGTAGGTGAAGTACATGTGCCTGTCTGCATGAACAGGTGCCAGTGTCAACACAGCCACACTCTCACAGGGATGCACACACATTGGCACACTTGGCAGGGCCAGGGATACAGCTCATCACTAGTGAGACTGCCACAACACATTACTGTGCAGGTGTCACATGCACCACACGAGTCATATGGAGGTTATATGGGCAAAAGTTATGGGGAGGTGGCAGGCATCAGACAGCATGCTTCAGTATGCCACTGGGGGTTGTAGTGAGTGTGGATGTGATCATACGCATCATACAACACACACACACAAACATACAGGGTGACAGTACTGACATGCATGGGGGTATGTGGTGGTCGACTGTGCCAAATGTCTATACAAAGCTAGGTGATGGGTATACCTTGGCATCAGGCCACATGACAGTGGTCTGCATTGTGGCTCAGGGCTGTGGTTTTTGCATTTGCCCACATGTGGGTATTGTATCCACCATCCTGTCACTGGGGTGACTACTGCATGTGGCCAATGCTGTGCATTGCTTGCAATGTATGTGTTCCATTGTCCATGACATGGACAGTGTCTGGGATGTGCACACCTCCCACATGCATGTACAGTGACATGTGGAACTGTACCTGGGGTGTCGGGCCCATGTTGTGTGCACAGATTATCATCAGATGTGCCAGTCTTAGCCACCTGTGGCAGGAACTGGTAATGGACAGCAAGTTACCCCTGCACCTACATTAATAGCATGCTAATGAGATTCCCTGGTATCAGTGGCATTTGTCCATACAGGGCATGTTTTCAGGCACGATATGTCCTTTGTGGGTCACATGTGATAGCACCACAGGTGTTGCAAGTGTCCAGTGGGGAACATGGGGAAGGTGTACTGTCTGCATGTATGTGACTATTGGACAGATGGACACTATACCCTCTATAGGTCACTGCATTCACTCCATAGTTAATATCAGTCACCAATATGCAGTGTACTACACACATATTGGCTGTTGCCTCAGCATGTGTGTTTGTGCATGAGACATGGGTTGAGAGTGTGCTCTGGGTAATACTGGGGTTGCTAACTGTGATTCCCTGACCTTGATGTCACATGTATGAGAATGGATTTGCACCCCAGCCTCTTGGCTGTTTCACATCTGTTATCCCTGTACAATGGACATTGTGATATATACAAGGGCCACCATATAAGAAATTTGCTCTCCACACAGAGTCAGACAGACAGACACACATATTTGCCATGTCTGGGATTAAAACAGCTACCGAACTACTGTATCACACTACAGCAGTATGCAGTTACAGGACACGCTACGGAGATTACTGGGCTACAATCTTCCCAGAGGTGTATTTGTAGGTGGATGACATCAGTAGCCTTACCAAAGAAGAGCATTTAAATTGTAGGGGGTGTGACTACCGTAAAATCATTGCTTTCTACACAGACTCAGACAGACACATACACACAATTGCCAAGGTTGGGGTTAGAACTCCTACCTAACTACTTTATCACACTACAGCAGTACACAGTTACAGGACATGCTACAAAGATTACTGGGATACAACCTTCCCAGAGGTGTATTTCTAGGTGTAAGACATCAGCAGCCTTACCAAAGTAGAGCATTTAAATTGTAGTGGGTGTGACTACCTTAAAAAGCATTGCTTTATATACAGACAGAATCAGACAGACACACACAGTTGCCAAGGCTGGGGTTAGAACTCCTGCCTAACTAGTTTATCACACTACAGAAGTACACAGTTATAGGACGTGCTACAGAGATTACTGGAATACAACCTTCCCAGAGATGTATTTCTAGGTGGATGACATCAGCAGCCTTACCAAAGTAGAACATTTAACTTGTAGGGGGGGTGCCTACCCTAAAAAACATTGCGGTCTACACAGACAGAGTCAGACAGACACACAAACACACACAGTTGCCAAGGCTGGGGTTAGAACTCCTAGCTAACTAGTTTATCACACTACAGCAGTACACAGTTACAGCACGCGCTACGGAGATTACTGAGATACAACCTTCCCAGGGATGTATTTCTAGGTGGATGACATCAGTGGCCTTACCAAAATAGAGCATTTCAATTGTAGGGAGTGTGATTACCCTAAAAAACATTGCTGTCTACACAGAGAGAGTCAGACAGACAAATACACAAATGCAAACACACACAGTTGCCAAGGCTGGGGTTAGAACTCCTACCTAACTAGTTTATCACACTACAGCAGTACACAGTTATGGGACGCGCTACAGAGATTACTGGGATACAACTCTCTCAAAGGTGTATTTCACAGTGGATGACCTCAGCAGGCTTGTCATAGTGGGGCTATGGGGAGGGCAGTGTGTGTGCATAGGCCATAACCCATTCATCTAGGGGTTGACACGCCACATGCGGGCACAACCTGGGTCATATTTCATATGTGTACAGCTGCTAGATGACTACTTCCTTGAACAGTCATGTTGCAGAGCTGGCACGTGCACCACATACTCTGTAATGCTGACAGATACCGGTGGCTAGTATCTGCAGTGAGTGACATCTGACCCTCGTGTGGTTGTGGCACTTTGTCTGTGTACTGGGTGGGACAGGCCTGGATGGCTCCTTGTCACAGTCACCCTCTTCCACACATCTATGTATGTCTACCTTGGCTCATTATAGTGTGTTGTCCTTACATATATGCCTGTTTTCATATCCACTGTGTGTGCAAAGCATGAGTGGTGCATACTGAGGAGTGTCTGCACTAACATCTGCGGCTGCCAGATATGTCTGGTTCACTGGTGTTTGCAGACATGGCCTTCATGTGTTTGTGTGTGAGCATGCCCAGTATTACCTTTCATTATGTTGTTGATTGACATTTCCTTCTGCCCAGTATTACCTTTCATTATGTTGTTGATTGACATTGCCTTCATTTCTCCAAGTGTGTGAGCATGCCCAGTATGGCTGTCCGTATTGAATGTGTGGATCGAGTCCAAGTCATTTGTACTGCAGTGCTGACCTTTGTGTTGTACACCTACAGGTAGCATGCTGTCTCTGCAGAGTATCCATCGATCATTTGGCATGCACTGTTACTACATTTCTGCATTTCTACGTAGGAAGGGAGGGGGGGCACACCTGACTATTTCTACATTTCTACACAGGATTGTGGGGGGGGCACATCTGACTGTTGCTATATTTCTACGTAGGATGCAGGGGGCACACCTGACTATTTCTACATTTCTACACAGGATTGGGGGGGCACATCTGACTGTTACTACATTTCTACATAGGATGGGGGGCACACCTGACTATTTCTACATTTCTACACAGGATTGTAGGGGGGGGCACACCTGACTGTTACTATATTTCTACTTAGGATGGGGGGCACACCTGACTCTTTCTACATTTCTACACAGGATTGGGGGCACACCTGACTGTGACTACATTTCTACATAAGATGGGGGGGCCACACCTGACACTTGTACACATTTGCTAGGACTGTACTGGTATGCCGGGTACTCCATTTCAGTCTGTTGTCTTACCTATCGTGCTGACTAGAGCCATACCAGTGTACTACAGAGCTTTGCTTTTAATTACCTACATATTAATGTCTGACTTCCTACCCTTCAGAACTGACATCCCACTGCCTGATCTGCTGTAGTCTTTCTTTGTAGGCCTGGGGGGAGGATACCCATAGGCCTCATTCAGAGGCCATAGCACCGCCTTTGTGTTTGTCTACACCTGTCCTGCTGGCTGTAACTGTTGTTGGGTATGTGAACCCCCCTGACTGGCATGTGTGAGTCACTTACCTTGTGGGTGTCCCAGTATTGAGGGTGGTGCTGCAGGGCTGCCTATGTCGGATGCACATAGTACACTCCCTACACAAGGTTAGGCACAGGTAGTGTAATGTTTGGCATCCCTTATACTGTATGTGAGAGTCAGAGAGAGGTATTTTTCCCTGGGTTCCTCCTGTGTCAGTGTATGTGCTATGCGTTGACTCTTTGCCAAGGCCAGGGCATACTGGGCACGTCTCCTTCTGCCTACTGGGGCAGGCTCAGGTTGTTCCTTGTCCAAGTCACTCTGTGCCTGTGCAGGCCTTGGCAATGGCGGGGGGTGGGCTGTGTGGCCCTGCCCCGTGCTGTTCCTGCTGCAGCTGTTTCCGCAAGATCATATTGTGTAGCATGGCACATACAAGGAAAATTTGGGTACATGTAGCTGGTGAGTACTGCAAAGCTCCACCGGATGTGTCCAGGCACTGGAACCGTGACTTGAGCATCCCAAACATATGCTCTACTATAATTCAAGTCTGTGTGCGTGCCTTATTATGGAGTTCTTGTTCTGGTGTGTGTGCATTTCTGATGGGTGTCATCAGCCATGGCTCCAGTGGGTATCCAGTGTCCCCCACTAGGTGACCGTGATGGATGTCCCTTTGGCAAATCTCTGGTACAGCTGCATCAGATGCCAGATGTGGGAATTGTGATAGCTTCCAGGGCAGCCAGCACACACATTCATTATTATTCCCTGGGCATCGCATATGACCTGGCAGTTGATGGAGGGAATGCCCTTGCGGTTGATGTAGACCCTTCCCCGCTCACCGGGTGGTGCTTTGATGCATATGTGCATGCAGTCTATAGCACCCACTACCTCAGGGTATTCTGCTATTTGGTGGAACTGTTGCATATTGCTAGCCAATGCCTCACGGGTGTTGGGAAAATGTACGTGCTCACAGACATGTGCTGACATGATATCCAGGAACTAGTGGAGTACCCTAGATGCTGATACTTGTGATATCCCCATCATATCCCCAATTGGCCTTTGAAAGGTACCTGTAGCTAGTATACTTAGGCCTACACATACCTTGGTATCCACTGGGATGGGTTCCCCTCTGTTAGTTCTGTGTGTCAGGCGTGGCTGGCACAGCTCAACAATTAGCTGTAGGAGGTCCTTGTCCACCTTGTAGCACTCCACTATCTCCAGCTTATGTAGCCCCTGGTAGGTTAGCCTGGGTCTATACATTTTTCTCTGTCTCCTCACTGTGGGTTGGTGGACAGCATTCATATCCTCACCACCCTCAGCCTCTTCCACAAGTTGTTGTATGATAGCTATTGCAGCCCCTATCATTTTGCTGTACTGAGTGTTAAAAGTTACCCGCTTGTTTACACCAGTGGTATAGAGTGTAGGAAAAACCAGAGGGAAAGGTGTTTGCATAGTTTATAGTAGTGTTCTGGACTGGGCTGGTCTGCTGCCTGTGTAATTGGCTGATTCTGATACATTTCACCTGCCAGCTAAGCTAATTCTCCTTGATTACCTTCCTACTGCTGTTTTCCCTTCCCTTTGCCTTCCTGTTTAAGCCCGTGTGCGCGCCGCGCAAAACGAGTGCTCAAATGTGCACACTGCTGCTATTTTGTGGTTTAACCCCTTTTTTCTTCCTGTAAAACCCAGTGCATGGCACACATACCTGCTTAGGCTTTATACGGAGTACTAAGCAGGTTTAGAGACACGCCCTAGCTTAGCTGTGCTAAGCTAGGAGCAATCCCAAGCCACAGGGCTCCAATCCACCTACAGTATGCTTGACATCCCCCCACCCATGATGTCACCTAACTCCTAGGCTTGCACCAAGCTATTCCTACTCTTACACTGTTGGGACCTGACTCACATGCTGGGGAAAACTGGGATTCACTATCCTTCCCTTCATTTCCATAGGATTGCCTGCTAATGCATAGTTACATGTCTCACACTCAGCCTCCCCCCTTAGCAGCCACTACTCACTGGCCAGGTTGTCTTCTGCCTGCCATTGACTTGCATGGCAGAATAGTGATTTTAGTTAGACTGCTTTTTTAGGTTTATTTTATTATTTCCCCCCGGACCCGTTTGCGTGCCGCTGCCCTACGCTTAAACAGCCACGATCGGCTAAAAAAAATAAAAGTTGATTTTTGTATTTTTTTTTCTTTGCAATGCCAATGGCCTTATACTTGGCCATTGGCATGCTTACTACATGATATGCAGCCTTTATTTGGGGCTGCCACAGATCTGTTTTAGATTTTGCAGAAATGTACTCGGTTACTAACTGAGTACATTCTGCAGATAGCACTAGTCCTGCACGGACTGTTGCAAGCTTCCTGGATTGCAAAATCGCCTCATTTGCATAGATTTCTCCTGCAAATGGGGTGATTTGCATACCAGGGCTAAGTCCATGCAGGATTGGTGCAGGAGCGCACGTGCAAGTCCCCGCAGACTGTTCCTGGATCGCATGGCAGACATATTGCCTGCTTGAGCTCCTGCACCAATCTTGCACTCCGTGCAAGCTTTTGAGAATCCGGGGAAATGTTTTCTATACTTTGATAACCCCGCCCCCAAAGAAATAGACAGGTGGCAACTTTAAAGGCATTGAGTGGTTGGCTGTGAACCCCAAGTAGTTCTGAGCCCCACATAGCTACCCAGATTATCCCTTTTAAAATACATCTTTGTTTTTTATCACTTAATTTCTTGCCCGATTACATTTTATACACTAGAACTTCTACACTGTCTGAAAGTAGGTCTGAATCCTGACACTTGACTTCTACTATATTACATTATATAAAAGTGAAGCCCTTCAGTCTAATATTTTGAACAGATATAAGGGATTTTTCAGTTATAAGTTGGTGAGTTGCTTGGCTCCCATGCTTTGATCTGATGTTTCCTGTATAAAAGCAAAGGTCTGTACATCTTCATGTTCATTTGGAAGGGGTCTGCAATATTAGACTGAAATCACGAGCTCCTAACACAATAGAGGATAACATTTTACAACGAGATGTTACCTCAAATGTATATAAGGTCTAAACATGCACTCGCTGTATGTAAACAAACTGACAGTTTAAAGGCTAACCATTTAACCTATCCACGTTTCCCCTCAGAATGTGACAGGAGACCAACAAGTCTGTCAACAGTAAGGGCATGCAGACTCCAGAATGTCATAATCTAAAGACACAAATAGCAAGACTAATGTGAACATACAAGCAGTATGTGCCATAGCTCTTACCCTTCTAGGCAGGGCCAGCCTTAGGTAAATTGGCATCCTAGGTGAACAGATTTATGGCACACACCCCCACTACCACCAGCAGCCCATCCTTTTTTCCATACTTTTACTATTCATTTCTTGCAGTTATTCATTTATTCAGCATGATTTAAGCAAGACTGCACTCTGATAACTGTGCAGAAAAAAATGCATTAAGCTTGGAGTGTGGGGGAGCATGGCCACCAGACACCATGGTGGTTCTAGATGCTCTGAGGTGCATGTTTGAATTTTTTAAACAACCTTTTCAGTTACTGATTGCCTGAACAAAAATATAATCAAAGAAAGAAGTTCAGTCTTACTCTTCAACTTTGTTTTTTCCGGCATCCCTCTAGCACATCCAAACTAACCAAGGCTACATTGTAACAACTGTAGTGGAAATAAGTTAATTAAACTGGGGAGGTCCCCAGCAGCCATGAGGTTCCTAGATGCTCTAAGAGGAACCTAAGAGTTGTTTAAACAAACCTTTTCATCCAATAATTGGCTGAACAAAAAGCAGTTATGGAAAGAAAGAAATTCAGTCTTACTGTGCAACTTTACTTTTTCCTTTAACTGACCAAGACTACCCTGTAATAACTAAATTAATCTGAGGACTGTTAAATACCCAGAAGCCATTGGGTTATAGATGATCTGAGATGCATTTTAGGGCCTTTTTTCTAACCTTTTGATACAATGTGACCTAAATAAAAATTATGCATATAGAAAAGAAATTCAGTCATACTTTTTTTTTTATTTCTAGGAAGAAATAAGTTTTACCTAAGTGTTAATGCTCAATGGTGACCAAACACCACTTTACAACAAACTGAAATCGGGTCTACTTCATATGATCGACAGCTCATTTGATCACTGACACCAAAACACTGAAAGTTCAAAACACTGAAAGCTCATATGATCAACAGCTCATATGGTCAACACATGAAATCCAAAGCATTATGCCCTTTCCCCACTGTGGTGCGACCCTGGAGTAGGAATAAATAGGGGGTGTGGGGGGCATAGCCCACCACATTATTTACATGAATATAATCAATTCAGTTAAAAGTATCCATATGTATGTTTACAATTTATGGCATATGTGGGGGGCTTCGCCCCCACACCCCCCTAACTATTTATTCCTAGTCCAGGGTCGCGCTACAGTGGGGAAATGGCATAATGCTTTGGATTTCATGTGTCGACCATATGAGCTGTCAGTCATATGAGCTTTCAGTGTTTTGGTGTCAGTCAAATGGTTGTCGATCATATGAGCTTTATGTCATATGAAGTAGACCCCTAAAATCAAATGCTTTTAGGATTCATATGTCGTATCTGGGAGTAGTACCTGACCCTCCACCATCCACCTCAAAATAGGTGGCCCTTTTCTGAGTATCCTCTCATGGTGTTAAATTGAGAAAAATTAAGAGATAAACGCCTACAGTCATACTTTAAGCTGCTGTCGTGTTTATGCCTCCTCATCCCTACCCCCAAAACACAGTCATCTTCTGTGTACCCTTTTGATGTCAGACTAGGGCAAAACTGAAAAAATAAACTGAACATAACATATTTGCAGGCAAACATATATAAACATCATGTTTATTTACTCTCCACCAAAAGATATCCACCTGTATATGCACAGGATGTTTGTGAGGAAAATGGGAAAACTGATTACAGTAATATTTTGAACTTAGTACTTTCAGAGACAGTACAAGATACAGTGACCCTCGGTGCATCCACTAAAGTTTATGATGAAAGTTAAAGAAACAATGACATCATCCCCAATCCCCCCAAACATGTACAGAGACCTTCTCTGTACTTCTATGAGCAGGTTAATCTTAGACTTGGTGTGTAGGGGCCATGAGCCCCCAGAAGTTCTGAAGATCTATGTATTCTGTGATTCATTTATCCTTTTTTTTGAGAGAGAGAGAGAGAAAGAGATGATGAACTAAGCAAGTGAATACACGGTCAGTTACTTTCATCCAGGCAATCCCTACCAAGCATTTATAACCACTTATATGTACAATTCAGATGTCTGATCATGATAAAAGAAGATGACCGTGTACTGTATTTCACCTTCATTCCAAGCAGTTGCCAGACATTAAAATAATGCATGTTGCTTCACATAATCACATTAGTTCTGCAAAAGCAATCAACACCAACAGACAACTAGTCATTTTTCTCAGGAGACAGCCATGGTAATTATACCTACTCTGTCTGTGCATATCAGATGTCTAGTTATGTGGTCTGTCTTACTTCTCACAGATGCCCGCTAGTCCTACTAAGCCAGATAGTGACTGTTTAAACTGAGAAAATAAGTTACTTTCATATAGCCAGCCCAAGCCCCATCCAACAGTTACAGTGACCACGTCCAATAGTTATGTATTATTATTTCACCTCCAAACAAACCTCTCAACTGTCCAGATTTTCACAGAATATCCAGATTTGTGCCTCATGTTTTTAGTCTGTTCCTTATAAAATATGTAGTTTTCTGACAATCACTGAGGATTGAAGTAACTAAATAATGACATGCATTTGTGATTTGAGACTTCATACCCTTTAGAAAATGTATGGTAACAAAAAATGTTATGCTAGCAACTTTCTAAGTTTATAAGAGCAATATTTAAAATCTGTCCTTATTTCTGGGCCTTTGCCACCCCCCCAATAATTTTTTGGCTTTGCCCAGATTTCTTGCTATGAAATTGAGAGATATGTCTCCACAGCATAACAGTCTAAAGAAACAATTTTACACAATTTAAAGTACTCCAGTCTAAGTTGTTCCACACAAATCACAAAGACAGGAGACTATTACAAAAAATATCTGATCGACCCCTGCCAACATCATTGTACAGTAACAACACTTGTCTCACAGTGCTATTCCTTTCATCTTAGTTGTCCACACAATCTCAAGATAAGCATTGCCCAACATATCTGGTAGGTCAGACTGCCAACATTACTCTAAAATTAATAACAACGTTTATCTCACCAGCACAACATCATTTTCTTCTTCAGAATGTCCCTGCAGTGCCTCTGTCCCTCAGTATTCAGATGTTCAAATCCTAAAAGGAAAAAAACAAACTCATTCAGGTGCCTTCATGCCTAAATTTGAATGTTGCGAGGTCTGTACTCCGGTGATCTCACAACATTTAAGGCAACGTCAAATAGTTAACTGGAGGAGTGCCCCGTGGAATGCTCGCTGTTCCTGGGGTGTCCTTTTCTTTTTCCTTTGCAGGGGTGTTTTATTAATTTATTATTTTATTTTTAGAAAATAAATGGGAAAAGAACACCCCTACAAATACAGAGGCATGGTTCCCTAGACGGTTGCTTGTTTCACCTTTGAATAAATCAGACCCTGCTTCTAGACACCATCCCAAGTTAACATGATGTCATGTCATCTGTTTTAACTCTCTGACGTTCAGCTCAGTGATCAGTGTTTCTACACCTGTAGTGATGTGATAGGTGTATTGTTTTCCCTTGTCCTATTGTTGTCCAACCAGAGAGTGGAGGTTTGAGCAAAGCCCTTCAAAATGTTTTTTATAGCTTTTTCATTGGGTTGAAGCTTTGACTCTTTTTTTCATCAAGTCGAAGCTTCAGCCACTAGAAGTTCAAGGAGATGTTGGGCACTTGTAAAACTTAACATTTATAACCAGAATATAATTTCAGCGAGCAGTGCTTTTCATACATTAAAATTGTTGTTACATCCTTTTGGTAAAGAAAGAGGAGAGTTTTCAGTGTTATACATTACTGATATTCTTTATACTGATACGTGAGAGATGCACTACAATGTATAACTGATAATTGCAAATTGTGACAATACTATCCATATGTGAGACACTGATGACAGATATATGATTTGCCTTGTTGCATGTGCTGAAAGTCAGCTTATACAATGTAAAAACTGAAGAAAGTAAGCAAATAATGTAACCAATAGAACATATGGAGCTCCCACAAGGAAATGCACTAAGCAGGGAGGAGCAACCCCTGCATACCTCTCATAAAAGAATCTTCACTGATACCATCTCACATTATGTAATATGCTCCAAAACCTTAGCACACTGAGGTGAAGTGTTAGTGGTCAAGAGGTGTTTTGGACCATTCAGACTAACACTAGCATTGTCTCACTTGTTCCTGGAACGGGAATGGCATATGTTAGCGGAAGTAGTGCTGTACGATCACTGACCTTCAAGGCAAAGGAAACAAATGATTATGTGCCATTCTGAGGAACCTGTTACCACTACTGAATGCTTAGGTGACAATAGACAAGACACCTATCAGCTGTTGTACTGGATGCTGACAACATATGAGAACAGTGTGGAATGTAGTGGTTGTCAGGGATACTTTACTGTATAATTTATAATACTACTTACATACAAGGTTGAAAGGTAGGCTGTAACATTTATTTCATGGCTTTCAGAGCACCTAGATGACTGGAAGTCAGTCCACATAGTATTTGTTCTCTTATGTTTGAGCATAGTCAGCTAGAGAAATCACATTACCAGTGATATCATATCTCACATATGGCATAGCTGGGATATAAGATGCTTGGTAATACACACACACACACATATACACAAGCATACGTGCGCGCACAGACACACACACACACACCTTTGTGAATGGTAGCTTTACAGTCAATAAATTACAAACAAGTCCACGTGTGGGGCTGGGAGACAACCTTTGTGCATTTGTAATGGTGCAAAAGCAAAATTGACAAGAGACAGCTAACTCAAGACTGAATGGCTTTAAATTAGTTTGCAGAGATTTGATCAAAAGTGACACATTTCTAGCATTGCTATCAGTGTTAAACTTGCTTAAAATAATGCAAACAAAATCATTCATAGTAAATAGCTATTAAAGCATAAATATGAATTGCTACAGCTAATATGGGTCTTGAACCTTAGCTCATGATCACGCAGTGTCAGCCAAGAGGGCTGTTTTTGTTACATGCTTTATAAATAGTCATTATATGGAAAAGATAAATTAGGCACAAAATACTAATCTACAAAGATCATAAAAGTGTAAGAAGATCAGAATACTAGCAGTCTGGATGACTGTGGCAGAGGGCCAGACATTGCTTATCGTATTGGCTAAGCAACTTGTGCAGATACCATAAAAAAAAGTAATTTACTGGAGCTTATAGAAATGAGAAATATGAAATCTGTAAATATTTCAGAGCTGAGCTTCACCCCTGAGCTTCTAAAGAAAAATGATTATGAATCAGTTCTCTTTCAGCAACTGAAGCTAAGAAAAATGGAATTAAATCCATTGACTGACAGAGACTTATAAGAAATTAATGACATCCATATAGCAGGCATTAAGTTTGTGATAACACAATAGAGTTAGAAGTGTGAGTAGATTTTCTTAAGGATCATAATTAAAGGTAAAAAAAATCTAATAAATTATCACTATGATAACTGAAAGGTCAAATACGCAGTGGCAAGAAACAGCAACTACTTAGTATGTATGTATTTACATTGTCAGACATTCTGACACAAAACAATGAAGTCATATAATTTAAACATAACACTGTAGTTCTAAAATGTGAAATCAATGAAGTGCAAACTATTGAAATGTATACCTATAAATACTGTTTGAAAAATGGGGTCCATATCAGAACAGCGAAGTATTAAAACTTCTAATGTTCTGATATCGAACACTATTCAGCGAACGCTAAGAATAGTGAAGCTGCAGAACAGCAAATTCTTTCCTCGGGAAATAATTCAGTTAGCCATTTCTGTGGCTTCGCTATTCTTAGCGCTGTGTTGGAAAGTTACGGGTTGGGTTCAGGTAAATGTGCGATTGTTTGTACGTTAGAGTTAGGGGCGGGTTAAGTGAGTTAGGGTTAGGGTTAGGGTGTGGGTTAGGCGTGTGCGATAGTGACAGACTTTAGGGTTAGGGGTGGTTTAAGTGAGTTAGGGTTAGGGCGCAGGTTAGCTGAGTGTGTGATAGTGACGGACCTTAGGGTTAGGGTTTTGGGTAAGGCAAGCGGGTAAATAGTAGTGTATGTTTAGTTTAGTGTAGCGTTAGATGTAGGAATTTAAGTGTATGTGTGTGGTTGCTGTTTGTTTGATGTGCTTGTGTGTATGTGTTTCGGAGGAGCGAAGTTCTGAATGTTCGATATTTTCATGTTTAGATGTTTTGGGGCCGATGAAATAGCGTTTGCTATTTTCATCTTTCGATAACGTGATATAAACGTGAAAAATGTCAGACTGATACAATGGACAGAAATGGATGCTATAAAATTATAGTGCTTTCACAAGACGAAATGGGTTGTAACATCAATACAATTAAAGAAATGCACACTTGAGGACATAGAATTAAAAAAAACATGAAAACGAATGTGAACTAGCTAAAGACAATTAAATCAGAACAGGATCATCACTACATAATTCAGTTCTTGTCAGTAAAAAAAGATCACTTCATTTATTTTGTGTATATTTTCTAATAAACGAGAAAGTCCTATTGGACAAAAACACCTCATGAGTTTATATTTCCACTAGTGTTTTCAAAGTACTCCATTAAACTCACTTAATATGTGTAAGGCATTTCTTAGGAATACCTTTCTGATTAGACCACATTACTCTTCCTCCTTTTGGGTGAGCTTCTAAAGCAGATTTAAAATATCTTTCTTGGAAAATCCTTTTCTTAGTTGCCAATACTTCAGTGAAGAGAATATCTGAGCTTCAGGCATTGTGTATAAACGCAGCAAACAATGCAGAGATTGCGAAACAAAGGCTTAATGGCAGACACAAAGTAATCCAGAAAAACAAAGTCAGAGCCTTCCAACACCAGTGCAACTTTATAACATACACTTTATTACATACACTTGCAAAGCTTTCAGCTGAAATAAACCCTTTTTCAATGCACATACTGTCAGTTATTTACATTATTCTGTATACTCCATCTGGAGTCACATGACAGTATTAAACAATGACATCCTTAGTTTACCCAATCTAATATTAAAGTCAAATATACAGTTCCTTAAATAAAAAGCATTAGGAAAACATTTTAAAATCATGTATGTATAGATATAAATAATGAATTAATACATGAATGAATAAATAAACAGATAAGTAAATAATGCAGCCAAATCAATATTTATAAATCCATTTGCTCCTTTTTCAGTAATGGTTTAAAACTAATTTTAGAGTTCAGATGAGGCTTTATATCAGCATCCAAATGGACTATCCAATTATATTTTCGTTTTATTATATATACTATTTTATGTTTATGCAAATGAGTATACCTGTTTATTTGCATCTCTCTATATTCCCCTTCATTGCTACTGTATCTCCCTACTCTAATCTGTGCACAAACTGGCTACTTATAAGCAAGTCAATGTGAAGACACACTCCCAACCTTAATAAACTTTGCTGTCTCTTCTCTCCTTCACTTTACAGGTAGAGTTTGAATTATTACTCACCCCCTTTGAGGCCTTCTCTGATAAATTTTCACTGATTGCCCCTCTGGTTTCGCTGGTTTCTTTGCATTCCCTTCACTTTACAGGTAGAGTTTGAATTATTATTCACCCCCTCTAAGGTCTTCACTGATAGATTTCCACTGATTGCCCCTCTGGTTTCACTGGTTTCTTAGCATTCCTTGTGCTACCCCCTCCCCCACTAATAAGTCTACATTAGAATCCTGCTGAGCATGGAGCCATCTTTAAATTACTAGTGTCCCGCCAGGACACAAGTGCTCTTCAGAAAAAGAATTCTGCTTGCTGGTTAGCCATTAGACCTCAGGAATTTGTTTAAAGTGTTCAAATTTATAAAGTAGCACTTACATTTTGCTGCCCATTACTCTTTTCTTGGTGGGCTCTACCCCACTCCATTCGCTCTCGCTAATGCTTGGGCTCTCTCCGCTCCCCTGCCCTGCCCCCAATTTCCTCCCGCTCCCACTACCTCTTCATTTATAGTAATCGCAACTACACACAAAGCTCAACTTCACATCTCCTCCACCAATCACAGCTCCTCAAATCAGATCACATTACACTACACCCACTTGCTCCACCACAAAATACTCCCAACCACTTTCATTCCAGCTAGGCATTATTTCATCACCCCACACTACTTACCCATCCCGTATAGTGCAACCCTGTAGTTCCTATCCACACCTCCACCTAGAACCAACTTACACTTTATAACCATGACTATCACACAACTAAGTCTAGTCTGTCCTCTCATAAATCTTTATAACTCCACAAGTCATCACTCTAGCAATATCCCTAAACATAGTAGCACAACACTATATTATGCACTCTCATATACAGACACCGCACATTATAATAATATCTGTCCACAATTGTTCAAGAACTACATAACAGACCAATTCAGAACTAAACACATATGCTCTCATTCCTACTCCAAAAAAACACAATTCCTTCTCACACTCATCACCAAACGCCAACAGCTGTATCACCATTTTAAAACCAGGCTCACCATAAGTGGGGACATCCACCTCAACCCAGGCCCAAATCCATCCTGTCCAACACCAACTGCTCCAACACAAATGTCAGTACATAACACCCCCTTTATCTTCATCCCTGGGCAAATCAACAACAGCAGCAAAACCAACCATATTTTAATGCTAAATATTAATATTAGAAGTATCAAAAGTAAAATACCTGAACTCCAGGCCACAGTAGCACACTACTCCCCAGACATAGTTGCTTTAACAGAAATCTGGATAAATAAAAGCATAACTAACTCAGAAGTTCTACCTACTGGCTACAATATCATTAGACAAGACAGACCACTTCGTAAAGGGGGTGGAAATGCCTTACTGTACAAGTCCAACTTAACTTTACATCACATACCAAATTCCTACCCCTCCACCAGTAATTGGGACATACTTATTTCACAACTTCAACTTCACCCTAAAAAGGTCATCACCACAATTGTGATCTATATTCCACCTGGTAATACACCTGCTAGCCTTGAAGACTTCTTATCCTGGTGTTCTTCCACATACTCACAAGAAACCCTTATTCTGGGGGATTTCAACCTAGATTGGTTAATCTGTATATCAGAACCACCAAGTAATCTAAAAAATCGCCATGGCTACCAGCAGCTAGTCCAAATTCCAACTAGATGTGATAAAAAATCTAAAAGGGAATCCATCTTTGACTGGGTCCTAACTAACAACCCCACATTGTACCCCCACACAGGCAGTCTCCCAGACACATTAAGTGACCACAACATAATATATCTTATACGTAGTAGAACAAATATATGCAAAACCACTAAGTATAAATCCACTAGAAACACAAAAAAATTCTCTCCTGAGGTCCTCAATACTTTACTCTGTAACTGTGACTGAACCCTCCCCTAAAAACCCTCCCACTTGACCAGGCTGTACATATTTCAACAAAACATTTCTACAGCAGCTGGACACATTCGCTCCATTGCGCAAAATCAAGGTTAGAATCTCTACAAATCTCTGGCTCAGTAAAGAAACCAAACAAATCCTCAAGCCCAGAGACACTGCCTGTGTTTACTATTAAAAAAAACAACGAAACACAAATTCTAACTAAGTACCAAGAACTGCGCAACCGTGCAAAAAAATGCATTAGGCTGGACAAAAAGTCCTACTACATGACATTACAAACTAAATATCAACACAACCCCCCAAAATTTTGGAAAAATGTAAACCAGCTACCAAAATCCACCCAAAATGCTACCCCTAGACCAACCACCCCTGACACTAAAGTTCCCATCGAAACACAATTCATCTCCCACTTTGTGAACTCAATTCTATCCTTAGTATCACAAGACAATTCCAACTTCACTATCCCCCCCAACACAAATAACACTAATACAAGCTTTACCCTCAAAACAGTTTCCACCCCTTCAATCAAAAGCATGCTCTCCAAACTAAAAACCTCATCAACAGCAGCTGACCTACTCCCCAGCTATTTCTTGAAACTCACAGCAGATGGTATTGCTATCCCAGTCTCCACTCATAAACAGATCAATTGTTGAAAACTATGTGCCCAAACTCTGGAAAATATCCTATGTTACACCCATACATAAAGGTGGGACCTCCACTGAACTTAATAACTACAGACCCATTGCTATACTCTCCCCCCTGGCCAAAATCCTGGAAAAAATGCATCCATACACAGGTGCTAAAATATCTCATAGACAGCAACATCCTGTAACCTAGTCAACATGGTTTCAGACCTGCCCATAGTACCACTACAGCCCTCCCCTGCTTCACAGACACAGTACACTGTCTCAGAAATGAAGGCCTGCAGGTGTCAACTCTTTCTTTGGATATGTCCAAAGCATTTGACACAGTCTCACACCAAATCCTGCTAAACAAACTAAACCAATATCACCTATCAAATTCCACTCTTACCTGGTGCCAAAGTGACTTAACTGACAGGTACCAAGCTGTGAAATGGGAAAATTCTCTCTCTCCTCAGCTGCCCATAACTATAGAAGTTCCACAGGGTTCTATCTTAGGACCACTAATATTCACAGTCTTCACAAATGACCTCCATACCTCCACACAGCATGCATCTATCATTCAGTATGCAGATGATACTAGTTTAATCTGTGCTGCACAAAACATTCCCACCCTCCTGCAAACAACTCAACTAGCATTCTCTGATGTTGAAAACTACCTTACCAAAGCCCAACTTATCCTCACTCCAAAGAAAACTCAGCTTATGATTATAACCAGTTTTAACAAAAACACAGATAACAGTTAATTCACTATTTACTACACAAATGCTACTCCAATCGCTCCAGTGGCACAGGCTAAGCTATTGGGAATAACTATAGACTCCGCCTCCCACCTAAAGTTTGATAGTCATCTCAACTTAACTATTAAAAAAGTACATGCCAAACTGGGATCACTCTACTGTATCAAACCATTTCTTACCAACAACAGAAGAGCAGCCATTGCTTGCTCCCAACTTCTATCTACCCTACACTATCCATCTCCCATTCTGACTAATCTCAACAAAACTGAACTAAGCAAAATGGAAGCCTGCTATAACAGAATTGCCCGCTTTGCTGCAAATTGCTCATGTAGAACTCATCACTGTACTGCTTTGAGACAGCTCCACTGGCTTGAACTGCCCAACCTCCTAACCTACAATCAGCTCTGCCTCTGTCATTCTATCTATTGCCTCCCCAATAAGTGTCCTGCCCTCAAAAACCTAGTACAACATCACTCAGCCAAAAGGCCTCTTAGATCATCAAGCAAACTACTACTAGAAGTCACCAACAGCTACAATAGCTTTGGAGATGCACTATGTAGTAGTTCAGTGGCTAAGAAATGGAACTCTCTCCCCACTAGCATACAAAACACATCGCCCATAGTCTCCTTTAAAAACCTCATTAGGCAACATCTCAAGCAAAGTTGGCAGTGTCATGACTGCTCCCCAGGCTAGTGAAAGTGGATAAGGTACACATACTAAACCTAGAGTACTTGATAATAGATTTCACTCTTACTCACAAACACTGGCTAATGTACAATGTATGTACTGTACCAGTGTGCTATGTATGCATTCTACCTATGTTCCAAATTTCAGCTGTACACCACAAGTCTATTAATTGCCTTTATTTTTAAATTAATATTTTCTTGTTTGTTCTCTCCGCTGTAACTGTTGATGTGCTGCATACCACTGTAAAAACATGTCTATTGTAATATGTGTGTATACTGATCATGTCTAAATATCTAAATGTATCTGTAATCTTTCTATGTGGAGCTTTTCTCCCCGGGCCTCTGCTGAAAAAGGGTCTTTTTGGCTCAGTCAGACACCCCCGGTTAACAAATGTAAACTAAAATAAAAAAATAAATATTCCTTTTCCAATTTAAGATTACCCCCTCTCAAATCAGAACTAATATTTTGTATAACTCTAAACTTAAATGCATGTTGTGCTCCTATTTCTTCTATATGCCTAGCCAATGAGTTAGTTAAACCTTCCATCTAATATCAGGTTAGTGCTCTGAAATTCCATCTTTTAGTCTCCTATTACTTTTTCCTTCATAAAAACCAGGGCAGGCATCACATACTGCCTGGTCTGTTATATTTTCCATAACACATGTTCGCAAGAATTAAAGCAGTATAACTTCTTAGTAACTGGATGAAGAAACTTTGTATATTTTAATATAAATTTACAAAAAGAGCAAGTATGACAGGGAAAAGCACTTTTCTTCATATTAACAAGTCCACTCCTTCTACAGTTCATATCTTTATAACAAAGCTGTTGATTTAAATTTGTACATCTTTTATATTCAAATTGAGGATTTTCCCCTATTCTCTTAACTCTGGTAAAGTAGTTAATACTGGCCAATTCTGTTTAATAATATTTATAACTCCTCTCATTCTAGAGTTGTAATTCATCAAGTAATGCAACTTATTTTTTGCTATTATTATTTATTTATCCATTATCTGCATTATTTCCCATACGAATGTCCGAGAAGAGCGGCTTTGCTTGACCAACTCTTTCTCTACTTACATCATCATACACTTCCATTAATAAATCATTCTCATAACTTCACTGTTGAAATTCCTTAGTCATTTTTTCCACACTCATTTTATACATGACTTAATCCATGGTTAATCTACTAGCTCCTAAGAGCTGGCTTTTCACTATACTTTTATAAATATGTCTTGGGTGCATGCTTTGTCTATGCAGATATCTATTTGCTTGCATTTTTTTTCTAAAAATACAAATGGAAACACCCATTCCTTTTATACTAATTTTAATGTCTGGTAATTTCATCTTGGGAATATGCTAACTTAAATTTCAAAAAGTCTGTACTGTTGTCTAAACCATCTACAAACTCTTTCAAAGTCAGCTCATCCCCTTTCCAGACCAAAAAAAATATTAACAAAGTGTTTATAATATAAAAAATTCTTTGCATATTGAATACACTGATCACAGATAAATTCTTCTTCCCATTGACTTAAGGCTGTATTGGCATATGTTTTTGCCACCATGGTGCCCATTGGTACTCCTGTTATTTGATGATATAATTGCTCATCAAATAAAAATCACCACTCAATACAGTATCTAACAGACATATAGTTTCTGTTTTTCTTGCAGAGAACACACTATTGTTACAAAGACATCCTCATATTGCCTATACTCCATAAGAGTTTGGAATAACCTTGAATAATGAGTTAACATCCAATGTTACAAACATATATTATGTTACTTCATCATTAGCATACTACTGATATAAAATCTTGCAAAAACTAATTTCTGTCTCTTAGGTAACTTTTAACATATTTTAAAAATGGTTTAAGTATATCTTGAAGATGCAAAGATATAGGTTCTGTCACCCATACATTCCCTGAGACAATAGGTTCCCTAGGGGGATGGTGCAGATTTTTATGTATCTTGGGTAACTCATATAGTATTTGTATTGTCGGATGCACAACATACATGAATCTATACAAATCTAAGGTTATATCATTTTAGACTTGTAGGTCATAAATAACACTTATAATGTTTTTTACTACCGGGACAAATGTGTCTGGCAAACCAGGGGTACGGCTGTGGGGGCATTCTTTGCCCCCCATTTATGCCGACTTATTCATGGCTTATGTAGAAAAACATATTATATATGACCCCTCACATAATTTGTTTTTGCCAGAAATGGATATCTGGCGACATTATTTGGATGACTGTTGGCTCATTTGGAAGGGTGATTTGGAATATCTTCAAGAATTTGTGGAATACCTGAATGGAAACAAATGGCGGATTGAATTCACCTGTACACATGACTGAACCAAATCACGTTTTTGGATGTTTTAATTACCAAAAATGTGGATGGTACTTTGGATACACAGGTTTTCCGCAAATCTTCTGAATATAATTCCCTCCTACATGCATCAAGCTACCATCCGCCACGTCATTCACAATATACCAAAATCTCAATTTTTGAGAATTAAACACATTTGTTCTGGTAGTGACAAATATGACCATCACAAAACAGACTTGGTCAGGAGATTTAAGGAACGTGGGTATAAACCAGGAGTGATTACTAGGGCATGTAGGGAGGTCAGTGGTATGGCTAGACAGGAATTGTTAGAATATAAACATAAAGTTAATGAGTTAGCCCCGATTAGATTGATTACTACATATAGGCACAACACAGGCATTTTCTGTGATGTGGTACAACAAAAATGGAACATCTTACAGGCAGATGAGAAAATCAGGGCTTTGATTGAGGATAGATGCCAATTTGGGTTTAGGAGGGGAAGGACGTTGACATCCCACTTTAACCATTACAAGGTGGGAGCCCAGGTGGTTGCCCCTAACACACAGTTCACTCTCATGGGTGATGCACTTCAGGGTTGTTATAGTTGTGTCCATTGTGTACATTGCAACAGACTAAATCAGACTAAAATGTTTAGTAGCCGCAACACCAGTCAGGTTTATGATATTAAATTTTTTGCCAGTTGTTCATCTGACTGGGTTATATACCTAGCCATCTGTTCATGCTCGGCCTTCTATGTGGGTCAAATGTCCAGGCCCTTGAAATTCAGGATCAGTCAGCATTTAAGTGACATCAAACTAAAAAAGCATACAAATGCAGTATACAAACATGTGGTTAATTATCCTTCAGCATCCTTTGGATTCACTGTCATTGATATAGAACAAATAAAACTGGCTGGCACAATATACTTAATAATAAAGAAAAAAGATGGATTATAAAGCTAGGTGCTTTAATTCCTCCTGGGTTAAATGAAGTTTTGTGAGCAGCCAATGGGTGTTCTTCTTTTAATGGATAGGTATGTATATAAGGAGTGTTGAGTGTCATTTATGATTACACTGAGGAAGGCTTGAAATTTATGCCAAAACTGGTCTGTCTGTGATAACTTTATAATAAAGTTACACTTTACACACCTTCGTGGTGTTTTTTTTGTTTTTTGGATCATAAGTAACACTTGAGATTGAAAATATAATATTTTTCAGAACATCATTCCCTGTTTTCTTAATACCATCAATATTATTGTTTAAAAATTCTTCCATCAAACCCATATATTCAACTTTATTGATAACTACTATGGTGCCTCCTTTATTGGCTTGTTGTATCACAATCTACAGATCATCCCTCAACTTTACCAGAACATTAAATTCTTCCTTCATTAAATTATAATATTTATATGCATTAGGTTCATTATAAAGATCTTGTATCTGTTTTTCACAAATATTTTGAAAAGCAGTAATAACAGGTTGACTATCTGGAATAAACAGACTTGAATGTCTACACGAATTTCTACATTAGTATTGTCATGAAACAAGCATTTTAAATTCAGATTTCTTGTAAACATTAACAATTCTGAAATAGCATTTACCAATGAGCCACTAGAAGCAGGCACAAACTGCATCCCCTTTCATAAGAGGGAACTGTCTGCTTCAGTTAAAAGTGTATTAAATAAAGTCACAACATGTGTTTCAAGTTCTACCTGTTGTTCATAGAAGGGCTGCGTGTTTCTGGGCCTGTATATCTTTTTTTTCTTATTTTTCTTTTAAATAATTGTTTTTTCCTTGTGATTGGTCTCTTCTTATCTTTATTAGATATTAAAAAGATGAAAAATCCCCTTTCATTTGTGAGTTTACCATTAGGCTCCTGGGCTGTAGTTCTAGATCTGCCACTGCATGAACACTCTTGCTTAGTTGCATTCATTCTTCACTATGCCTCTCATCATGTGTGTCTGTTCTAATTGGTTCATTTACCCATTGCTGTACCTGTATTTGTGCTGAGGGCTAAATAGCATTCTACTCATACATGGAATCTCCAGCATGTAACTTAGGCACTTCCCCCTTCAGTAGTTTTTGGCCATGAAAAAATGTGCCTTTTCATAAAGTCAATAGTGTCTGTATTTAGCTTACGTTTTTTTGTCTGTTCAAGTCTTTTCTCAAAACTAGTCAGATGCTCCAACATATTATTATATAGTGATGAATGTTCCTGAACTGAAGGCATAGATATGAGGCTGCTGTCCAAAGCAGCAGTCTCATTAAGTAATTCAACTTCTATATCCATAAAGAAGGCATTCATCAAATTCATACAATCGGAGCTTAATTTTAGATTAAGGTTCTGCCATTTTTTTAAAGTAAAATATGATACATATCCCCATAGGTTGACATCTTCAAAATTCTTAACCTCCCGGGGACCCACTCCTAGTTTAAGGTAAGCCTGGAAACTGAAATGTTGCCATTGGAGTCTTGTATAAGTTTGTACTTTTTTCTCTATAGCAGCAACCAATTTGGAAAACTCACTGTTGCATTGGCTACGTAAACCAGAATACACTCGTACATCAAAAGAACCTTACAATGTAGGATTGGTATGAACTCTTTACAATTGCTTAAATGTCCATTGAATAGCAATGGAACCTATTGAGACATCAAGTGCAGCGTCATCTATAGGAAAAAATTACAGGAGACTAAAAGGTAGAATTTCATAGCACCAATATGATATTAGAGGGAAAGTTTTAACTAATTCATTGGCTAGGCATATTGAAGAAATGGGAGTACAGTATACATTTGAGTTTAGAGTTATGCAAAATATTAGTTCTGATTTGAGAGGGGGTGATCTTAATTTGGAAACGGAAGTTGCAGAATATAATTGGATAGTCTGTTTGGATGCTGATAAAAAGCATGGTCTGAACTCTAAAATTAGTATTAAAACATTACTGAAAAAAAAAAGCAAATGGATTTATGAATACTGAATTGGCTGCAGTATGTCTTTGTCTATTTATTCATTCAAATCCATGTAGGTAGGACTGCTTGTTGTTTGCATCCTATGCTCATAACAGGATTGGCAGGAAGGTCTCTAAAGCCATATTGTCTAGATGGCCATCAGTATGTATCAATGTTACAATGTTGCAATGTATTGTATTATAATTTTCATGACCTTTAAAAGTCAGCAATTAGTCTGCATCCATGAGAGGTCAAGGTTGTATACCCTGCTCCCAGCATAGCCTGTCTCATTGATAATGATAAGTTATTCCATCAGCTAACAACTTGAATCCCACAGTAACTTTTCTTCTGGTATCTATTGAATGTATCCATTTATGCCATTAAACCTGTGCTTCTTATATTATATGATATTTAAAGTTACACCTTAAGTATAAGCTAGAATATCATTAATTGAAGACTTGCACATCAACATAATGTTGCATTAGAAAAGTCTGTATCTCGGGGTGTATACATTCAGCTGTATAAGTCCTCCTGTGTAACTAAGTATCCCCGTGTCACTTATTCTCTTTGTAAACTGGCACTGGATCTTTTCTAATTTCTTGATCTCTTCCACACCGTATAGATAGAAAGACAACCCATATATGAGGTCTAATCTATGATCTAAATAAGGGTAACATAATATCTACAAGCCTGGATGAGACTGTATGAAAAATGTCATCCATCACAAAAATTATTACATTAATGTGCACGTTAGACATTAGTTACACCCAAAAGGATTGCAAGACCTTTAACCACTTCAACTGAATGCAAACTCTGGATTAAAGAGTATGGATATTTATTATTTTCCTGCCCAAAATACATAACTAAACACTTTTTAACACAATTTATTTGATACTGGCAAGCCGAATAGTTCTTCCAGGGTTGTTGTCATTAACGCTAGTTTAGAGTTGTCTGCAAATGTACTCATCCAGACTCCTATAGAAGATGGGGGTCTATATTAGAAGAACGAAAGAATGAAAGAGCAAATACTCTTTCGTCACCACGTAAAACCCGAAGTCTGAAAACAGTGATGTTACAGAACAGCAGTTTTTTTCCCAGAAAAAAATCACTGTTCCAAAAAAAAAGAAAAAGAAATTATAAAGACAAAATAAAAAAGGGGGGCTTCACCCCCCCCCCCACTTAAATATACCAACTCCGAGATTGTACCACAGTGGAGAAAACAGCAAAGTCCCGAAAACGGCCTAACAATTTCTTTCCCTGGGAAAAAAATTGCTGTTCCGTAACTTTGCTGTTTTCAGACTTCAGGGTTTATGTGTCGACGAAAGAGTGTTCACTCTTTTGTTGCTTCGCTCTTCTGATATAGACCCGTAGATGGTATAAACAACATGAATATATTAATTAAACATAGCCCAGATGCAAAACCTTATATCTTGTATATCTTACTGCGTTTGGGAAATTTATCCTGTACTCTGACTCTGCACTCTTGGGGCAGGTGACAGTTTATACTCCAATTATATACGTATGATTTTTCATATAAGTCTGTCAGGGTTTTGAGTGTAGGACAGTGCAGAGTGGAGTCAAGAGTTTTGCAAAATCCAAATGTATAACATCCAGTGTTAATTTTTCATCTAAAGCATCAAACACATTATTATACAAATTCAAAAGTTTAGTTAGTCAAGATTAAACAGGTATAAAACCATGCTGACTGAGGTCAAGACAGCTATTAATGTGAATGGGCTATAGTTAATAAGGCCATTTCCAAACAATTTGTTAGACTACATGTAAAGCAAATAGGCCTTAAACTGTCCTCGGTGCTTGCATTGTTGTCCTTACAAACAGGAATAACTATCACTTCCATCACTACTGATAGCCTTAGCAGGCCTCAACAATTTTGTGAACAATATATGCTGATACTTGGAAGAATACTGCTTTCAACCTTGTAGAAAAGATACCAAGGTATGTGAAGTCCAGAAACACAGCTCCAGGGAAGACAATATGACTTAACAATTGAACAAAATATTTTTTTTGTTGTCAGTGGCAATATTGTTTCCCATACTTCTCACCTTCCAAAGAATAGGATCAGGAAAAAAGTGCCTGAAAATTAAGCCCATGTAACTAAATTCAGTGACACCTAATTAGTATAAATTATGCATATTTTTCTTTGAGGTAGTCTGAGTCATAAATATCAGTAATGAGGACAAAAAAAACAACTACAGATGACAATATCGTAGATAAAATGCTAAGAAACCTAAATGTTTCTGTTCCGCTTTCCACCCGTGTTTGTATCCTTTCTAATTAACACAGATTGTTATTTCATTATCTTTGCCCTAAGAATAATATCAAATTCATTTATAAATAAACTGTCATGCAACAATTACATATTAATAAAAACAGTCTGGGATACTAACTTTGTAATACAAATATGTATGGTCAGTGAACTCCATGATATAAATTTCTGCATTTAAAATGTAGACATAAGGCAGAAATATAGAAGTAAATTAATAAAAAATGCTTTCATATAATCACAGCATTAATAAGATAAAAACAAGGTATAGCTTAGCTTTCATGAAGGGTGTGTGACTCTTGTCAAATACTGGCCTACAACCTCTCAAATATCTATGATTTGTCAGAAGTGATTGTCAACTTCTCTAAAATACATAATTTGAAATTCTGGTGATCCAAACTCCCCAACTGTCTTCTGTCATTTGAAGTATCTAATTTACATCAAGCTATTATTTTTTTCCAGATTAATCAACTAACCTTTAAAACAAGTCGAGGAAGTCTACCAGACAGTGTTTTGACTGCATTTTTCTTTTTTCACCCAGACTGATCCAATTTATTTGTTCAGGAGTCACTCATAACCCACGCTCAGTTAATTCAGCCTCCCTTAAGAAATCTAAAATCAGAGTATGTTCACTTCCAGTTCACTAGGAACGTTATTGCTGTTTGGGTACTTTTACATTATTATCATTATTCAGATTGCATTATAGGGGGAAATTAAAAAAAATACTTTAGGACAAAACATTTGATACAGCTAGACTTCAAGAGCACAGTCCAGCATATACCCTACTTGTCACTTACCAAACATCCTTGCGCATATTAAGCCACATGCACAAGAATTGCGAGCCCAGTTTTGCAAGAACTTGTAATGCCAAATATAGAGCACAAGTAAAAGAAGCGTTAAAAAAATTACACATAAATTTACAGAAAACCTCAGTGCATCTGACACTTAAACTATAATTGATGCCTGTGCTTGAAACTCGTTACAAAAGTACTGAGTTGAGGTTTGACAGCAAATAGCACCTTGTTTCACTGAGCTGTATCAGATACTTAATGTTTACCTCTTCAGTCACAACAAGTGTGCTGTCTGCCATCTGTGAATACTGCTCACTTTTCCTGCAATGAATTAATACAGTTGGCGTGACAATGGGGATGTACCTTACTTTGTGTATACACTATTGACCTAGTGGGACACTGAACCATATGGTCCTGCCTGATCACTGAACCAAGGCCAATGTTAAATGCTTTCACCACAGGTGCTCACTGCACAAGCCACCCCCTTCTAGTTTCCATAGGCAAAATTCGTTGATGGAAATGAAGAGAACAGATTCAAACATAGCATTCAAGTTAATATATTAGAGTGTCTCTTCTGCTGCTAGCTGCTACTTGTTTTTAGTAGTTAATCACTGGCCATTGATAAAGAAGAGAATTAGAATTTTTAACTTTTTAAAATACTGATAATAACAGTGACACATATCTTAAATCATGCTTAATTTTCATCCTGAATATTGACCACACAAAAGCAGATTTACTTATTTGTGTATATGTGTGAATGCATATACGTGTGTGTGTGTGTGTGTGTGTGTGTGTGTGTGTGTGTGTGTGTGTGTGTGATTTATTTATTTATTTACAAGAAAGCCGGTCTGCAGCACACCATTCTTTACCAATGTTACTACGGTTATTCTGTCATTGTTCATTATAAACAGTTGACAACATGTAATCTTTTTACAGAAAAAGAAAACGTTGCTGATTATGTCTGCCACTGCTGTCAATGTTCTTGTAGGCAGGCCGAACACATAATCTGCTAGTCAAGCCTGTTAACATGGAAATTGGGATGCTGTGACAGTGTCACAATCTAAGCTTTAAATCAGGATGTTCTAGCCAAACTGGGACACATGACATCTCTGGTTTTACTAAACTTTAATGGAAACTTTAAATAATGTAAGAACCAAAATAAATGTCTTTAATTTTTTAATTACCTGGAGCTGTGCTGAACAAGTGCCAAATATCTCAGTTTCTCCTTTATGTGCCAAATCTTCTTTTACCTTTCAGAATGTCTTTATACACTGTGAGTTTGATTAAATTGAATTATTATGTAGTAGCAGTATACAGTGGAGGTAAATGTAGTAATTCAACAAGATCTGAACAAGTCTTATGCTGATACTGTCTTAAATAACTGTGCTGATAAACTGAACCAGAGTGAATATTCAGACTTCTGTAGTTCTGAAGAATGAATTATGCTGTCCATTGCAACTCTGAACTCAGAATGTGTTCCTTTTTATGTAGTGTTAGAATTAAGACAAACTGCTGTGTTTTTCTGCAGTTTCTGGTCTTCTTAGGTTCAAAGACAAGCTAACTGCCTTGAAGGTCCATTTTAAGCCTAGCCAATAGCCCAAGGGCAAAATCAAACCCAGTACCTCGTGTCCATATGGGGAAGACTGTCTCTGTGGCACAAGATGTAAGTGCAGCAAGTTTAGAGACCAGAGGTGATCCAGTGTTCAGATCCAGATAAGACTTATTTGGGGGATGGGTTTAGAATATTGGTTAAGGTCTTCATCTTAATCCAGTCTGATTATTACCCAGTTCTGTTTCCCAGCTGTCAGAAAGATGACCTAACTTGCTAAGTTCTGGGCATAATACAGCCTTCTGAGTCAACAGATTCCCCTTAATCCAAACAATATATAGTATGTTTCTTTGCATGTTGGGACTTACTATCTGCCTGCAACATGTGCTCAAACCCTATTACCGCACTATTCACATAGTTTGCTTGCAATATTTTTACAGTGGTCACTAGCTAATCTTAGCTATGTAGAATCAAACAACATCCAAGGATAATTGGCTGATGTCAGTAATAATATGTATTATCTTTCCTATCTGAATATTTTCCTTAGTGTAGAGTGCAGACTTTGCAACACATATAATCACACACACATACACACACACACACACACACACACACACACACACACACACACACACACAGCAGACTATCTCTGTTGATGCAGAAGCCGTGCAGTTCTGGTAAAGGCAACCAATACTTCTTTTTGGATATAACAAATTACTGTTTATGCAAGACAAACTTGAGAACAAGTGGCTGTGGGGACTTCTTTTGGCTATACCAAGTTTTCATGATCACAGTTGCATCATATTTTACAGACTTGAACCTTACACTGAAGTTCTAAAATTATCCAAGTTGGGTTTAGCATTAAAAAAGAGAAACTTGATCAGACATTGTTTCTTCACAGTAGATCTAAGGATGTTGGGAGATGTTCTAAAAATATGTTTTGGTAATATACTAACATAGCACTTTGTTCCACCATAGCCAAAATGATAATGATCCTTACTAAAAAAAACTGACATTTTGCCACACACTATTCCTGCAATTAAACACATTCTATTCTTATTTTCATACAGAAACAACTCAACTCTATGGTTAGATGGAATGACTGAATGCATGATAGTTTTGAAAGGCGGGAAAGGGGCTATATCACTAAAAAGAAGTGCATTCCCTTTTCAGCACAGCATGGGATTAGTTCTCCTAGAAAACTTTGCTTAATGTTTTACCTAGATCATTTGCTCCAATAACTGTCACCATTAAACTGTTCCTCACTACTATGAATTTAACCTAATAATACATTTTCCTAATGTCTTCTGTTTTACTGCTACCCATCCAATAACTGTGATTTTATAATAGAACCATATTTCTTAAACATCTAATCATAGAACCCCAAGTTAAAACATGTTCATGAATAAAGTTTTCTGGTGTCTACAGCATTAGGTACTGCATCACAGTTATTTTCCAAAGAGTTCACATTGCTGTTTTCCATTCTCTTTGCTTCTATAACATACTTGTCTTGCCACTTCAGAGTTCTTTTTCTTTTTCTTTTATGCCATGTGGAGAAGCAGCAATTACTAGGATGTTCTTCAGTCAGTTATTGCCTCTTGCCATTTGCATTTAGTTGCGTTCACACCACCTCTTACTAACTGCTGGCCTGGATTCTACACACTGACCTAAGCTTGTTGGCTGATAGTTTGTTCCCTGCCTAGTTCAGAGTTAATGCCTGATGTAAAGTTACATTTGTCAACTTTTGTTTCATATGAGCCCACTTTGCTTTGTATCTTTAGTACATCATTCTGTTTAACGAGGTGTGGTGTCAGTGGGTAAAATATCTTTATTGTTTACATATGTTTTGCAAAGAAAATAATGTTCATCATCCAGGCAGATCAGATGATGAAAATTGTTTGTTTCATTCATAACTTAGTGCCCCAGAATATGCCCAAGGCATTAATGTCTTGATTAATAAGGCTATTGTTATAGATTTTATATATACTCGGGTCAACAAATTCAATAAATATTGTAGAGATATTTGAAAAATCATCTATGGTGTATTTGAGGTAATGCACCACACTCAGCATGGAACAGCCCATAGAAGTATAACACTGCATTAATATCACACTTCTGTGGCATTGCACTTTCCCAACAGTAGCAACAAATCAACAGTCTAGCCAACTATAAATGCTGCAAATACCTCAGTGCTTCAGTACTGTTGAGTACTGTAGTTTTCTTACAGAAGCTACTACAAGACAGCAGCAATAAAAGGTAGTATTAAGCAGAACAGCTCACTGCTGGAACTGTTTGACTCAATACCTACTAGCAGTCATGTAATTAGGTATTACATATTGACTGCCAGCAGGCTAGGCTGCAGTGGTGTAGAAAATAGAAAAGAAAAAATAAATGAATGTCAGAAAATCTTTTTAACTGAGCAAGAAAACCAACTTTTGGTATTTCTTGTTCAGCTGAAGTTATTTTCTTTTGCTTAATGTGTTTAATCACAGTAGTGAATACAACAAATTCAGTGCCATAGTTAAATTACAGTGCAACAAAGGTACTGTGTGGTGTCTGCATTTCAAGTGCTGTCAGCTTGAATGGGACAAAGCAGTCCAAACAAGTAGCACCACAGGCTTGGTTAATGACACAAGGCAATCAACACTGTTGGTGTCAATGAGTTAAATGAATGCAGCTGCTGAGTGGAATAGGAACAGAACCATTAGATCACTAAAAGAAGTGTTATACCAGTTTTAGATTGCTCCTGGGAAAAAGAAAAAGAAAAACAACCTGCACAACAGTGTATCTAGAGCTAAAAAAATGCTCTAAGACCTTATGGCTATGGATACTGCAGTTTCCCCAAAGTAGCTGCAAAATGACAGACTACCTACAAATGCTGCAAATATCTCACTGTTGTGTGTCCTAGGTTTTCCTCACAGAAGTTATAACACCACAGCAGCAACAACAACAACAAAAAATAGTGTTAAATAAAATAGCTCACCCTTGGAGCTGTTTAAATTTATACAGAGCTGGATGAAATGATGACAGAACCACTAGATTGTTAGGGAATTGTATAACAATTTTAAAGTACCATCAGGAAAAAGTATAGACAAACACGCACAAAACTGCACATAAAGCTAAAACACTGTTCTAACACCTCACTGCTGTGTGTGCTATGGTTACTTCACAGTAGCTACAAACCAAGAGCCTAACTGCCTGCATATGGTGCCCATACCTTACTACTGGTGGATGCTGTGTTTTCCCCAAAGAACCTACAGCAGCAGCAGTGCTAAATGTTTTGATGGAGGAAATATAACAAGACATTACTAGTTGACCCCAAGGTGTATTTTACAAGAACTATGGCAAGCTTTTATGCCTTGATAAGGAATGCTATAATGGATGATACTTCTGTGACTGTGGCATAGGTTATTCCAAATATCTTCACAAATCACCATCAGCTGGATGGGGTCTTGATGTCCAAGTTCTGATTTGGGCTATTGGTTATTTGGAGGAACCTGTCATGATGCCATCTTAGAAAGATTAGCTGAGAATGTAGTCCTAGAGGTTGAAGGTGCTGAACCAGATAATTTCAGATACAAAGTCAGAGTCTTTCTACCTGCATGGTCATGGTTCATTCCCTTAATCATCCTAACCCACCTTCTTCCAGCCTGGTAAACGGGTGCCTTGTTTTCTTTCAGATTTCCAGTAATCTGTAGAGTTGTGATTTATATGCATGTTCTGCTTGCGACTGGTTTGCTTCAGATTTAGAGAAAATGGGCATTATGTACAAGGGAGATACACTGAAGCCTGAAAAAGTTTTATCATTGCCAAACAGACTGAAAGATGGCATTTCATGCATACTGACTGAAGAGAATGAACCATGAACGCTCAGATTTATACTATGGTAATTGCATGAGTTTCATGTACAGAGAATTATAGCTCTCAACAAAATGGCAAATAACAGTAGAGAAACTCATGCGTGAATTTATTATTTTGATAATATTGACTAGCATACATGGCCAGTAATCCAGCATCATTGCACATATGTAAAGACCTTCATTTAACTACTGTTAATAAATGTTCACACTTAACCAAAAATCCAGTTTGAAAATATATGCAGATATGCCATGCAACACATCAGGATTAAGCCTCAAATGTCTGCTGCTATGGTACATCTTTTTAGGTTCACTGCTTTGCCCCCCTGCTCCACCATACTAATACCTGCTAACTCTAGCCCTAATCCTGTCCCTAGAAAACCCTCATCCTGCACCTTACTTTTAAAAATTTCATTCCATAAAAGTGACACTAATCTAAATAGCTTGAACACACAGACACACACACACACACACACATACACACACACACACACACACACACACACACACACACACACACACACACACTACACTAAAATCAGCCCTCACTTATCCCTACCCTAACCTTAATCCTGTTACACCTGCACAACCTCTCCTACCCCCTAATGCCAACACTCAGCATGTCTGAATGTTTCAGTATTACTGTTCCAAAACCCACACTTACCGTACACACAAACATTTGATGCTCTGTTCATGCAAAATTTTAATAGTTTGATAAAATGACCAGTAGCCAATTCAATGGAGTGATATGTCTCTCTCTCTCTCTCTCTGTATATATATATATATATATATATATATATATATATATATATATATATATATATATGTGTGTGTGTGTGTGTGTGTGTGTGTACATATAGATATATATATATATATATATATATGTGTGTGTGTGTGTGTACATATATATATATATATATATATATATATATATATATATATATATATATAGATATATAGATGTATGTGTGTGTGTGTGTGTGTAGTCCATATTGATTCAGCTAAAATCACTTCATCTAAATTCAGTATATCTAAACTCATATAATCTAAAACTCAAAATAATGAAAAAATAAAAAAAAAAAAATCATCAAAAAAGCACTGTGTTTTTGCAGGGGCTAAGCTTCCCTGCACCCTCTGCTAATTAAAGATAACACACCAGTAGGGAACACAACAAACTACCATCCTCTATGTGTGATCTCACAAAAAAAACCCACATTTCAGCATACTATACCTGTGTGAGTCTAACCCAACATTTCACATACAATAATGTTAATAAACGAAATCTCCATTCTCACAAAATACATTACTCTGTGAGACAAACATCAGTGTAATGCTTAAAATTCAAACTTATAGCATATGTAAATGAGCCCAGACCAAATGAATTGTACCCTTGTGTGTGTGTGTGTGTGTGTGTGTGTATATATACATATATATATATATATATATATATATATATATATATATATATATATATATATATACATCAGTTTTACAGAAACACCCTCAAATAGGTGCGCAAAAGTAAGACAGCTGAGTGCCCATATCTCTCAGCACAAGAAATCTGGGCAAAACAAGAAAAAATGGGGGGACAAAGGTCAAAAGTAGGGACAGATTTTAAATATTGCTCGTATAAACTTAGAAAGGTGCTAGAATACCACATTTTATGTTATTATATATTTTCGGAAGGATATGAAGTCAGAAAGTTAAATGTCTGTCATTATTTAGTGTTATTTAGTGACTTCAATTCTCAGTGATTTGCCAGAAAGATACAAATTGTGTGAGGAACAGAACAAAAATAACAGGCAAAAATCTGAACAGTCTGCAAAAATCTGGACAGGTGAGAAGTATGCGAGTATATAGAAACAATTAACACCAGTACATGAAACCAGCACTCAGACTTTAATTAAAATGTTTGTTTTTACTAATGCATGGGGCTTCTTCCTACAACAGGCCAAGGACTCAGTTTTGCCAAAGGATTTTTCAACATTGAAATAATAAAATACCAATAATAAAACAAATAGAAGTACAAAACAACTTAACATATAGCCCACTTTCTAACTACAACAGTAAACATTATATGGCATTACAAGGGAATAACATACCTTTCATGAGTGGGTAGATCCTCTGTGTCACATATGGCGTAACAGCACCCCTGGTTGGTCCATTATTTATTTGTAATACCCATGATGGAGGGTATTATTGTTTGTGTAATGAATACTTCTGGTATTGGCTCTATTTATTAGGGGGAATGGATGGGTATGAAATATCTTTTACTGTAGATTTGTATTTCTTTTTTTAAATTAATTCTGTTTTTTTCCCTTGCATATTTACTGATTTGCTTGCTGTATGTTGATTGTGATAGGTGTGGGAAACTTTCTTTGCAAAGCTAGAAATTGTAGTGAGTATTAATTTTTTATGCTCAGTTCATCATTTTTTTTAATTGCAAGGATCAATTAATTTCATTTTAAGTTTGAAGTTCTGTCAGGTTTTTCTGTATTTCTGCCTCTATTTTGTCTGACTTCCTATGCATATTAGGTAAGTATTTATTATCCGTATTACTTTTCAGTGTTAAAACATTACCGTGTTGTGTATTTGTATTGTTCCTGTCAGTTTTCTATGAGGTAATGTAATTTATATGGGTAACTTGATCTCTTGCACTTCGATTACCCATGGTACCACTTGTCAACGACTGGAGTTCCTCCATAGGAAATCACTGTCTGCGAGTTGTGCTAGAAGTGATTCCCTTTTTGGTGGAATTTCTCCCTTCTTCGAGTTGGTGCAACCATGGATTTGGTATATATAAGTTCTGGGGACCCCACATCATGGGTGGAGTGCAGGGGGAGTTGCCCGACAGCAAAAACACTTTAAAAAATATTTTTCAGCAAAGCAAATGCAGTTGAGGGATTCTGATCCTTGGTGCAGCAGCTTTTGTCTACTCATAGTGGAAGCGATTTACATATTGTCACATGTTTCTGGCAGTAGTAGTTTCTATGAGTGCATAATGTAACATTTTATTATTTGTATTTAGAAGATTACATTCAGTTGGTCTGCTGGTTTTCATACATTTTATTATTAGGGGAGTGTTTCATTTGTTGATTTATGTAGTTATTGACATTTGTTTACCAGGAAAGTCCGACTGGGCAGAAGTCCATTTTCAGCAGAGGCCCAGGGAGAAAAGCTGAAAATGATGACAAATCATTTTAAGAACAATAATTTTACATTCTTCAAAAATAAAACATAAACATCTGAAGTTTACATAATTATAACAAATTAGACAGACTATAAAAACATTTAGTTCTATATAACATAATTCTGGTTACTACATGTTTTGCAGTGTAAGGCTTCATTAGTGGCTTTGAATGTCTGGTTATTTATGACATGAGTACATCATGACAGACATTGGTGGTGAATGTAGAGCTAAACTACTGCCTGAGAACATGAGATGAACAGTAATGAGTTGGGTTGTACTCTGTCGGCATAAAATGCATGCAAAACACAAAGCCTTATACACTGCTCACACATAAAATACAAACACAGGCCCCTAAAAACAATATTACCTAGGTAAAACCAACCCTAGAAATGGAATATGTGTACTAGATAAAGAAAGAAAGAAAAATAAAACAAAGCATAAACTTCCATTAGCTTATCTGAATAAGCATTACCAACAAATAAGACCCAAAACTTCAAAACATTTTAATTTTAAACTAACTAAACTGAATAAGTAGACTAGGAACCTAAATGGTATGACATCATTCTTGCTACTACAACCCCATGTACCTACCTAAAATATTAAAAAACAGGCAAAAAAAACCTAATAAATACAGCACAAAACAACCATGAGACATCCCAGTCATGAAAATATGAAAAAATGCTACACAGTTAATGAAGCCCATTGTAATGAATGGGAATAATATTCCAAAATAATTACCAGCTGATAAGTGGAATATGTAGATTTCTGATTTGTGATTCATGAAATATCTTGTACTATAACATTTTGTAACTTGCCCTGCATCCTGATCTGAATCTGAACTGTTCATTTCCCATCTAACCTTCTGTTACTCTGCATATTCTTGTATCAGTCACCCTCTCCAGCAATTTCATGCAGTGGGTAACAAGAGTTTGATACCTTTTTACTGCCCACACTTGTGTGTGTCCCCTTTGTACTTCTACACTGGCATATATACTTATTCTCCAGTCATTTTGGCATGTGCCTTTCTGTCCATAGTGCAATTAGTACCCTCTGGAGCCATTTTCTCCTAACTCCCCCAAGATCTTGATAATATCTGTTATGACTTAATCTGAGCCGGCTGCTTTTTCTGACGTCATTAGTGCTTTTCTTACTTTTTCTACAGTGGGCTCATCTTCTTTCATTGCAGGCTGAGTCTGGAGCAGTGCAGCTTCTGTGGGGGGTTTCTCTCATTTAGAAGCTGCTGGAAGTACTCCTTCAGTCTGTTTCTGATGTCTTGTCCAAGCAAGAAAGTCAGCAATTGATGCAGGAATAAATGTAAAACTGAAGGCACACATGATGAAACTGTGTACATATATGACAACTGTAATGACAGCAAATGGAGGAATCAGAAGAAGCTGAGAATTGAGATATAAAGGAAAATAATGAAACATATTAACAACTTTAAGTATCTGGGAGGGGTTGATGAGGAGAAGAAAGGTCTGAATGAAGAGGTCAAAGTTAAAGTTAGAATCAGAAGGGCTACAGCCAGCTGGCTAATACTGTCAGGTGTAGTGTATGACAGAAAAATGCCAAAGAAGCTGAAAAGTCAGGTGTACAAAACAGTGTTGGGAGCAGTACTACTGTATAGTACAGAAACCTGGGCAGTGAAGGCTGAGTAGTTGAGGTGATGGTGATGAAGTACCTGAGGTGGGTGGTACGATGCACACTGTGGGACAGATGAAGAAATGTGAATATCACAGCAGAAGATCAAGTACCTCCAATTGCAGAGAAGGCAAGGGGGAACACATTATGGTGTTTCAGGTACGTGTGCAGAAAAGCAGAAGGCAATCTCGTGATTTGGAATGGCAGGGAGAAGGCAAGAGGAAACAAGGGCACCCAGGAAACAGATGAACAGATTGTGTGAGAGAAGACTTGTGAAAGTCAAGCATAACTATAGGAAAAGGTAGGATAGTGACACTGAATTGAGAGAGATGGTGACAGTTGACATGGCACCCCGACCCCATGTAAAAAATGGGAGAAATGGGAATTGATGATGATGAAGATTAGGTAACTTTGTCTAGGACTTGTGACTTTGCCACCAGTGGTTAGGGGTTTGGTAAAACGTAGATTGGGGTGCTCTGTGTAGGTATTATTTTCCTCATCTACAGTCCTGGTACATCATCAAATGTTTATCTTCTCCCTGGTGCATTACCAAAAGATGATGTATGTCATTAACCCTATAGAAATTCCCTTAAGCCCACCATGTTATGTTTTAACACACGTATACACACACACACACACACACACACACACACACACACACACACACACACACACACACACACACACACACACACACACACACACACACACACACACACCACCACCACCACCACCAACAACAACAAAAACTAGCCTACTTAACTCAGTCCCTGCATTGAAACTCTTGGGGGTTGTACTTTATTTTCATTTATTTATTTGACATTTCATAACCAAGTTAGTGCACTGGTATGAGGACCCTTTTCAGACATGAACTAGCCAAAAATGGCAAACAGAAAAAACAAAGTGAACAAAAGCAAGGTATGGTAAACAAAACTGCTGTACACATAATTAAAAAGTTGTAAGGTGTAACGTAATGCTAAATATGCAGTACAAAAATATGAGTAAATGATAAATATATCACAACACAAATGCACTGCATGGAGTGTCATGACTGAGCTTTGAAATCAGGAAAAATATATATTTGCTGACTACATTCCCCTAGTATGAGATGTTAAGGATTCTTAACAAAAACTTGTTAAGGACAGTTAAGCACTGTTAAGTTTAAGCCTTATGCTGTGCACTAACAGTGAACAGTGCTGGTCAGCAAAGAACAGCATCAGAAAGTAAAACAGTTTTAATAAGCTGTTGGATGCTTTGCTGTGCCATACTAACAATCAAAAAGGATGGCAGAAGGAAGTACTGAACAGGTGTACTACAGGTGCTTGCATGCTAGCAACTCAGTATACACCAGGTCACTGCCACTTGCTCTAAAAAGCAAGTGCTTGAACTCCCACTAGCGCATTCTTCCATTTCTGCATAGCCCTCCCAACACCTGATCCTGTACTGTGTATAGCCTGACAAAACCTAAAGCCTCAACCTAAAACTCCAACCCAATTCCCAACCTGACTCCTTGGTCCCTAACCTTAAAACTTCACTCCCCCTCCCTAAAACTATAGTCCACTCTCACTGCGTAAACCTAAAACACCAATTCCCCCCAAACCTAAATTCCCCGATCTCTCTCTAACACTAAAATTCTTTTCCCACTCCCTGAACCTAAAACTCCAACTCCCTCTGCAAATCCCAAATTCCCAGATTGGTCCCTAACCCTAAAATTCACTTCTTGGGCCCTAATCCTAATCTCTGCTCCTGCTCCTAATCCTAAAACCCCTCTCCTGTTCCATCCCTACACCTGCTTGCCTGAACTCACATTCAGTTTGAACACAAGCAACAGCCTAACCAAGCTACAAGATGCTCGCGTCCCTGGCTTTGAACACTAGGGACTCAAGAAATTGTAGAACCGTATATAACAGCTTTTAAAGCCAATAGTTGTATAGTGAAGCACTTTGTTTCTGTCTGCTCTCTGCTGACAGTGGTGAGTGCTGTGCCATCTTTCAAATTATTTGACTGCTTGTAAAACACCTTACACTTCTACACTTTTTTCCTGTAACTGATAAGTTCATGGAACAGTCAGCACTAGCAATGTTAACATTTAAGTGTTTAGATATTCTACACACACACACACACACACACACACGTGTGTGTGTGTGAATAAGATAATACTGCCCATTTAATATCCCCAGGAAATGAATTCCATTAATATTAGAACAAAGTTAAAAGAAGAAAACGTAAAACAGAACACTGACCACAAATTGCCAATCAGAAAATTAACGTTACTTGGCGAAAAAACATTGAGCCTTTTCTAACTTTAACCAAGTAAAAATAAACTCAATTAAACATAACTATACTACTGAAAAATCTTTACACAACCCAAAATACATTGCTAAAGTATGTCAAGAAATACAAACCTGCACAAACTACATAAAGCTATAGCTTGAGTTGTCACAAATTGGGAGATGTATCACACAGGTTAGCCCTCAAAAAGTCTCTTTCTTAAAGTAAGATATCAGTTTTCTGCTCTGCTCAGTGAAAAGCCAAAGCATCATTTCAGAATAATTCTTTGAGCTCTGTAATGTGCAAATATTCACAGCATTGCTACGTTTGATTTTACTATGTTCTGCAGTTCCACTCTCTCATTTGATTGTATAGCACATATTTTGACTGCTAAGTCATGCAATATGTAATGCATTTTGGTGAAGAAAGGTTGAGTAGAAATCAGGGAAATTAATGCAGTGGAAAACTCTACAGTAACCTAAAATGACACAGAAAATTCAGATAAACTGAATTTGTTGGATTCTGGTTCGTGTGATGTACGAAATATCTTGTAGGCTTAGGTGACATGGTTCTTGGCTTCTGTGCCATTATCAGACACATTGTTAAACATATAGTGTAAGAGGCTTTCACTATTAAACATCACATTCCAGAAACACAAAAGGTAGAAAACTCAAATTGTAAGCAAATTTTGTAGGCAGCAAGCCCCTTTGCACACCTCCAGTTAGTGTGGGGGGAGGGGGTGGGGGGCACCCAATCCAAAAAAATAGCTATATATATATATATATATATATATATATATATATATATATATATATATACACACACACACACACTCATGCACATACCAACATACCAACTCTGGTTGCACTAATATGAATAAAGAAGAAATGTATCCCCCACCTACAACTGGAGCAGAAACTGTACCAGCAGTGATTTCCTATAGAAAACAATTGTTAGCATTCGGTTTCATGGTTTCTTGTGTCCCAGGCATCTGATGCTTAGGGAAAAGAAGCTCTGTGAACTGTACAGAATATGTACAAGATATTTAATGTGTGACAGACAAGGCTGCTTCATGTATTCAAATTTTATCATGCCATTTATGCCGTTATACCAGTATTTTGATAAACATATACATATATATGTATATGTGTACATGGGTGTGTATATGTGTGTAGCTCACCTTTCAAACATTCCAATCCTTCCATTTTGCTATCTGTTTAAGTTGTAACTGAAGATTGTGCAAAGTTGATGTTAATGTCTTTATCTTAGTTTTTAATATCTAATCTTAATGTCTTTATCTTATTTTGTAATATCTAACTTTGTAGCTCTAAGAATGCCCTTCCTAATGAAAAGTACAATCACATGTAAAGAGATGAAGAGGCAGAACAACACACCATTAAGAGATATTTTTCCTAGGGGCAAACTGCATATAAGCATCTGAATATCAAACCATTCAGTATGATTATGGTTGCCTTGCAGAATGAGCTCTGCTTTCACACCAACTTTTTATGCGTTGTCACTTACCGTATCCATTAAAGTTAGTACTGGAGGCAGAGACAGAGTAGTAATCACAGAGAGCTAGAACTGCATTTAATTCCAGTGCCGTAAAAACTCAGCCATGCAGTTATACTTAGGAGTGCTGATTTCTTTGCTTTTTAACTCTTGCCATACTGTTCTGAATACTTAGTGAACACATGCGTATGCTATCATTTGTATTACTAAATTTTCAGATAGAAGTTTGCTAGCATTACATATACAATTCTGGATTCCATAGTAGTGTCATTAGAGCTTTATGTGTATACATGAATAAGTGAACTTTAAAACAAGGCCTGAATCCTGAATCCTTCACTTCCCAAACTGTCAGTTACTCTGTGACTCGAAGGAGCTGTTCACTCTCTATCTGAAAACTTCTATTAACGGCTTTATGATGCTTAGGTTCATAGGTAGGTACTTGGCTATCGGCCCAAGGGCCTACGCAAGCCTAGTCAACAAGGTTCCCTGGCTTACGCCACCCAAGAAAGTTATTTTCCTGTGCCACTGACGAGCAGAGTCACAGAAGTGATCCCCGGGGTGTATTTCCTATTTCCCATCCACTCATCAAGATTTTTCTTGAAGAGTGCTAATGAAGAACTTTGCTTGACATAGATGGGTAGCCTGTTCCAGACGATGGGAAGTCTCTGGGATAGGAATCTATCCCTCCAGCATGTCCTGTTTATTGTGGTGACAAGGTTTAGGTCCCTAGAGCATGTAGCTCAGAGGGATTGGGATTTCTTTAGGTGTAGCATGTCCAACAGCTCTGGGTTTGACATAGCTTTATATGTTAGGCAGAGATCACCCCTGAGTAGGCGATATGCTACGGAGTAATGCTGGAGTTTTTTGAGGTGGTCAGTATAGGGCATTTGTTTGAGTCCAGTAATCCTCTTTGTGAGGTGCTTCTGTGGCCTTTCCAGCTGCTGCAGATGTCTTGTGAGGTACATTCCAAAAGGGGCGTTGTACTCTATAATGGGTCTAATGAGTGATGAGTAGAGGGTAATGATGACCTCTTTTTTCCTGGATGAGAACCCTTTTATGATGAGGTGTGCCACGTAGAAAGACTTCCTGACTACTGTGGCGATCTGACTATCAAAGGAGAGACTACTGTCCACCTGGGTCCCAAGGTCTCTTATCACGCATTCGGTGTTAAGTAGCTTGCTGCCTATGTGGTAGTTCATGGGTACAGAGTTTTTACCAAAGGGGATGACAATGCACTTTTTGGCATTGAGCTTGAGGCCATGGCTCTGATACCAGGCATCTGTCTCAGAAAGGCCCTTCTGTAGGATGTTCACATCATTTGGGGACTTGACTATGGCTCCTAGTTTGCAGTCATCTGCGAACTTCATTAGCCAGAGGCCTTCTGTGTTAGCCTGTACTTCAGAGAAGTAGATACCAAACAGGAGCGGTCCCAGGATGGAACCCTGTGGTACTCCACTTGTCACTGGTTTGAGGTCAGATTTGGAGTCTGCAACTTTTACAGTGTGGGTTCTGTCAGTGAGCCAGTTGGCAACCCATCTTGTGACGTAGGGATTTATGCCTAGTTTATTGAGTTTAGCTATAATTCCAGAATGGGGGATGGTGTTGAAAGCCTTGGCGAGGTCAAGATAGGCTGTGTGAACCACTTTACCCTCATCTACGGCTTTGGTGACTGCCTCATAGAAGTCGATCAGGTTCAGGAGGCATGATCTGCCTTTCACAAACCCGAACTTGGTGGGATCCAGAGTTTGGAGGTTAACAATGTCTTTGCTTATGAGTTCCATGATGATACGTTCCATGGCTTTGCAGACCAGGCTCGTCAGGCTAATATGTCTATAGTTCCCGGGATCAGTGGTGGCTCCCCCTTTGTGGAGTGGGATAACTGTTGCTGTGCACCATTCAGTGGGCACAAAGCCTGATGCGAGGCTATTATTGAACATGGTGCTTAAGTGGGGAGCCAGTTCATTCTGAAGTTCGTGTAAAACACAGCTTGGGATGTTGTCCGGTCCCATGGATGCTGTGTTTTTGACTTTAGAGGATGCAGCTTTCACCTGCATAGTTGTGATTACAGGGATTCTGCATTCTTCCTGTATAGATATGGGCCCTTTAGGGGGTGGGGGGGGGGGTAAAGTTAGCACTGAACCTATCTGCCAGGATGTTGGCAATATCAGTTGGTTCTGTAATTTTCATGCCTTTGTGCTGTAACTCAGAGCAGAGCTGGGTGTTGCCATTAGCCTTAATAAGTATTCCTAAGGGTTTCAGTAAATGTGTACGAGATCTTCAACTGTTGTGCTGTTCTTTGTATTAATTACACATGAAAGACAGTATAATTTGAAAATGGCTTTTCTTCTTCCTCCGCAATCGAACTGGTCGTATTTTATTTGACTATAGATTTGGTGATATTTTGTTGGAATGTACTAATATGTGTGTGCATATGTGTATGTATGCATGTGTATCTCTCAGCACTTATTGCAAAAACAATAAACAATGCTGCTTTTCAGCTAACCCCCAAGATAATTTGTCACATCTAGGAATAATTATTGCAATTATCCTTAGAGAAATGCATAAATACATACATATATGCATTTCTTTTACCATTATTTAAGACTTAATTTAGCTTTAATTATGCCTCAAGTTATAAAACATTTAATACTGAAAATTAGATCTGTGAGCAATGCTTGTGAGAAATGGTAAGAGGTTATTGATCGAGGTTGGAATAAATTACTGTTGTAACCTTGTGAAAAAATGTTGCATGGCATTGATAACTTACTCATTTTTAAACTGTGAACTGTTTCTGACTGCCAAGTTATATGGAGCAACACTGGGATCTTCAGCAGTATTCATCTGGAAGAAGAAACAAAACGTGTACATGTTTTATAACATAATTCAAGGTGTGGAAGGAGAAAAGAACATATACTGTGAGTAAGAAATCCTGTTTTGAGTCTTGCTTTGATTTTTACTATAGTGTAAGTTTAAATGATTTTTGTAACCGGACAAAAACATGGCAGCTATTGTTACAAAGGCTTATATTACTGTAAAAACGAGAGTTGATGTTACTCAGAAATGTTAGCCTATGGAAGCTACAAGCATCTTAATCTTATTTAACAACAGGATGATTCAATCCATCGCATGCATTTAACAAGAAGTGTCTCTTTTTGCTTTTTGCAGTTCCTAAAGATTTAATTATGCCTAAACATAATGAGTATCGTTTCTGATGCTAAAACTGAAGCTAGGCTAGAGCTATATGAATACAGCTGTTAACGTTAATTATATAACTGCATATTGCATCCTAGCACTCACAGTGCTTTGTATCAGTATGTTTTCCAGCAGACAGTTTATATTATTAGTCTGTTTTTGAACTTTGAAGATGGTGGAGAGCATTGTGTAGTACTTAAAATCGATTATCTTTGAAACTAGGCCAATGTAAACAGTAGTTTCATGAGGCGCATTTACTCCTGTTCTTTCTTTTAATGAAATCAGCTGGAAGAGCTTTCTTGAAAAAGGGCATTCTGCATTCCAACTAAAAGCATACTCCTCCTTTGAACCTCCACAGTATGTATGCTAGCTAGACTGTTTGCGCCTTCAACTGACAGTTGGGAAGGGTAGTGTCATAGAGAGATGTACCACAGAGCAAGATACGTATTAAGTGGTACTATTATTTATGAATGATAGAAAAGTAAAATCTTTATGTGGGAAATATAAAATCTTTATGTGGGTGGTGCAGATTAGAAGCTATATAAAGGTAACTTTTTTCTGTAATGTATCGTGGCATTTAATGTGTTTTAAATAGTAAAGGTGCAGTCAATCTTCTGTCACATGGTTAGATGATGAAGGTTTGAATTTACAGGTTGCAAAAACTGAACTTGAATGCACAGTTAAGAAATTGTAATAAAAATGGCAATTATTATTATTGTAGTTGCCAAAAAAACAAAATGTTGAGATCAGAAAAGTATAAAAGTATAAGTAAGTAAAGCTAGTTTGACTTTAGACTGTAAGGTAATTACTAAATTACTCTGGTTACTGTATCTACTAGAACTGATGTTGGAAAGTTCAGTAGGACAACAGTAACACTATCCATACCTTATTATATTAAAGCAGTGCAATAAAGTTTTTTGTCATATTCTGTATTATCTTCACAACTGCTTTTTTTAATGGAAAATTAAATTCTTGCTGTCCTAATGCTAGATGGCAGGGTAGTTACTGTAAATGATGATGATATGAATGGTTCTGTAGACAGTCTGGTTACACTGGACTTGGGAGGGATAAAAACATTGTTTGCCAACAAGCCTGATTTTCATCATGGTTGCTAGCTGATAGCTGAGTTTGAATGACCATATGTTTTGTGCAGAAAATTTTGGACAGGACCACAACTTCTATCTCAGGAATTGAAAACATAATAAGGTAGCAAGAAAGCAACATCTTCAGTAATTTTCCAAATTCTGAGCTCTACTTTCTTTTGGAAAGAGTAAGACTTAAGATGAATACATAGTATGTGTTTGGCAGCTCTTTGACATTGGGTTAATTACAATATTACACTCAGTCTTTGCTTTACATTAGCTACACAAATCCTAGGTTTCCTGTAAGTCATCACCCCCAAAGTCTCATTCAGTTCTGTATTGTCATAGACCATATTCTACATCTTAGACACTTTGTCATATTGTTAGCCTTAGTCATTTATTCAATTACTCACTAATTTCATTTTATGCTTGTTTTATGTTTTCATAGCATTTGATGATTGAGTGAGCATACTTAAAAAATAATAATTATTGAGAAGACCTGGCAATTTGTAGTATTTCACTGTAATTGCATACTGATGCATGTAATCAAAATGGAAAAAAAAATCACTGTAACACCATTGGAACTCAGAATGCACAAACTATAAGTAAAAGTAACATTGAAGCAGCTAAGGATGGGTCAGCAAGAATAAACACTGACATCCTGGAAATTAATCAACTAAAACTGAATTGAAGGGGTTACTTTTTGTCAGATTATTACCAGATAGTCTACTGCAGATAAAAATACTGCAAAATAAATGAAGTAGCCCTCAAATTTAGTAAAAGGGTACCAACATCAATGTTCAGGTAAAAAAAATGATAGAATGATCATAATCAGATTAAAAGGCAAGCTATTCAACATTGCAGAGATATATGTTTATATTCCCACTACGGATGCCAGAGAGGTGGAAGTCAGCCAGTTTTATGAGAATGTCAGCCCCTTCTAGAAATAATACCAAAATAAGGTATTATTTTTATCACGGATGATCAAAATGCTAACATTGTTTGCCAAAGTGAGATTGGAGTAATGGGCAATTTTGACATCGGAACATGAACTGAAGTAAGAAATAAACCAGTTAAATTCTGCCATAACAATACAGTGATCATAGTGAGCACTTTCTTTCAACAAAGGGGACATGGCGTTACACATGGATATCTCCATTAGGTCAATACTTCAGTCAGATTGACTATAGAATTTGCTGACAGAAAAGGAACAGCTTTATACCATCAGCATAAACAAAACCCAGAGCTAACTGCAGCTCAAAACAATGCTTTATTATTAAAACGTATAGATTTAAGATCATCATCTCCTTTCAGCTTATAAAGAAGAGAATAACCACATTCAGATCAACTTTATTTGCAAATGAGTATACAGTGGACGTGAAGGACAGATGTAAGAGATTATACCTGGCAGATGCAGCATATGATGAGCTATGGAGAGAAGTTCAAAAGTTGTCCAGGAGATGGAAACAACAGAAACATTCCAAAACAGGACGAAGATTATGAAGGCAAAATGGAGAAATTACAAGTTCCCACTGAATGAAAGGGAGCAAAAGGCAACTAAATGCAGACTTGTACAGAATGACAATAAGAGATAACAAGGCATAATTAAATGACCAGTGAAAAGAACTGAAAGAAGAGAATATAATATAAAACACAAGCAATTTCTTCAAGCAGGTTTGTGATGTTAGTAGATATTTCCAGTTGAAAATTGTCATGATAAAAGATTAATATAGGAGGATTCTAGCAGAATTAGAAGATATTAAGAATAAATTGCAGGAATATATAAAAGAAATAAGTAAGAAGGACTCTAGCATCACTGATACATACAGTTGTATGTTGTCTGATCTAGAGGCAGATATCCTGCTGAATGCTGAATTTAAATGGATCATAGAAAGCTTTGCTAATAACAAGCACGAAGGAAGTGATGAAATTCTTGCTGAATTGCTTTCAATCCTACACACTTATTCTATTGCCATATTATTTTGAATTTGTCAGCAGTTTGGGAAAGTACAAAAGTGGCCATTAGGTTGGAAAAGTTCAATTTATAGTCCATTCCCAAAAAGGGCCGTGTTAATGAATGGTGTCCTTACTGACCACTTGCGCTTGGTTCACATCCTAGTAAGGAATACTGAAGATTCTACAGGCTATGTATACATTACTGTATGGACTGAGAACTGCCAGATGTGCAAACTAATTTTAAAAGGACATAGACACCAGAGATCAGATTGCCATCTGCTAGATAATAGGAAAACAATGAATCTCCAGAAAAACAAGTATATATTTCTGCTTCGTTGACTAGTCCAAGGCTTTTGACTGTGTGGACCTTAACAAAATGTGATACATACTTAATACAAATCTGAATACTAGATCACATTGTTTTCCTTCTGAGGAAGACAGGGTAGCAGAGGCTAAGATACACTGAAACAATTTATATGAATTTGCAAGAAGTTAAAGAAGCGACTGTTAACCAACACACTTGCTGTGCTAACATCCTTACGGTCACAAGTAGTCAGACTCAACTAATTGCTTAAACAACATTCTACTTGGATATATTTACAAGTAGTAGAATTAAAGTTATATAAATCCATATTTACTTAGATCAACATTTGGAAACAGTTTACATTCTGAATGATATGATAACCCTTTTATGATGTGCATTTCTCCCCGGGCCTACGCTGAAAATAGGCTCTGTCCTAGATGGACTTTCCAGATCAACAAATGTTAAATAAATAAAAATTTTGTTGAAGCAAAGTTGCAAGAGAATGCACAGTCCGTGCTAATTAAGAAAACATAATCTCTTTACTGCTGGCCAGTTTCAAAAGCACCAAACTCACACTAGTGACTTTTTTGCTGTTTTCACTCCCTTGTTATGAAGTTTTGCATTTCCAAATTTTCAAGAGGTGTTATTGACATAGTCAGTATAAAATATTTTTAGGATCTGTTGTTAACTTCAAAGGCAAAAGGAGCAGCTGCATCTTTAGTTTTAAGGGAACAAATGATTTAATGTCATTTTTTCATAACATATTAAAAGAATAAAAATGTCAGTTTTTATACTGATGTATGTATTCTGTTTGTCTCCTGAACACCGAATGTTTATGTTTTTGATAATGTTTATATTTGTTACTCTGAAAACAACTGCACTTTTATTTCCAATTGACTGTTTTGTACATATTGTACTTTATTTGTTTTAAATGGCCATTCTGGCCAGAAATTAACCCTGTTTGCTTGGTTACTTCCTTCACATTGTTCGTATAACATTTTTGGGAAAGACACCTGAATGGTTAACCTTATATAGCAGCAAATGCATCAATCAGACAATTTCAAATAGATGTATCACTGTCAAAATAAATAAAATGTGTCCATTTTAATATAACATATATAAAACGTGCTATTTTATTTCTGTTTTTCATAAATGTATGTTATTAACTATTGAAAGACAAATTTCTAAAACTATGCCAATTACAGAAGAAAAACAAACTGTCTTCTTTATTGATTGGTAAAGAAAAAAAGCTTGTGCAGAAATTGTCTGGCTCCATTGTGGTACTATTAAGAAAAGAGATTACTATAACATGTAGGGGTGGGGTTAGAGGCAAGGGAAGGGTCAGAGTTACAGAAGAGTGACGGTGGGCAGGGGGACCCGTGCATCACATTACTCATATGGCTTACCCTAACCCTGGCCTTATCCTGACCTTACACATTTCTTCACTAAAAACCCTTTTCCTAACTGTACCATTAAACAAGGCACACACACACACATAGACACACACATGCACTCACATGCACGGCACAAAATCTATTCCCTTCCCTGTTCCTTACTCTAACCCTAAACTATGAACACACATGCTTTCACTCCCAGTACAGAAATGTTCACTATATCTAAAGAATTTAGCATTACCATACACTCCCAATCATTGCAATCACATTCATATCCCATTACCAAAAGCACATTTATTGTTGTACCTTTCATTTAGTCCTGCACTCACAACAAGTGCTTTCAACAACTTCCTACACCAGAAATATCTCACAACAGGCCCCTGTCAGTTGATCGAATTTTCAGAAAGTTGAAATTCATATAGTCAAGACCATATGATCGAGTTTTTGAAAACTCAAAGCTTTAGAATGGAGATTGTGCTACAGTGTGGATTGGGAGATTTACTCTTTTCCTCTCTGTAGTGTGATCTTGGAGTTGGAATATTTAATTTGCAGGGGGTGTGGGGACTGCAGGGGGGATTGCCCCCTTCAAAAACATAAAAAAGTTAGATTTTTGCATTTTTTTTTTTTTGTGTTTTTTTTTTTTTTTTTTTGGACGTTCAAGTTTTTGGAAACTCGATCTCGACCATATGAATTTCGAGTTTCTGAAAACTTGATCATCTGACATAGACCCCTGTGAACAACCTATACGTTTGACAGAGTGTTCAGTGACTCTTTATGTTGCTGTCTCAATACAAAGAGTATATTAGAACAAAATTTCAGCTTTACTTCTTTCTTGCTCTACACATACTTCTTGGAATGAGTTTTAATTTTTTGCGAGGACTATCATACATAGGATCAAACTGTGTATTTTCCTGCTTAGCTTACTTTTCATACTTCCTTTGTTTTGAGGGCCTTTACTTGCATGTTCTACTGTTTCTGTATTTGTCTCCATTTCTGTGCCAGTTCTTGTAAGTTTTAGTGCTGTGTTCTGCCTTGTGCTGATTTCTACTTCAAAGTTTTCTATAGGTTCACCATCAGTTCACATACTGACAGTTTTTTTTCAGTTTTAGATTTCTGTCTTTATATGTCTGGGATATGCTTTTGATAACAAAAGTGATACTTTTTACCCCGTTCTGTAGTTCATTTGTCATTTCCCTTCTCCTGACTTTGATTCTGGATCTGTATATGATTGTTAAACTCCTACATCTCTTTCCTATACTGAATGGGTGTATCAGGCTGCTGTTCTTTCTCATTCTTTTAAATTTATCAGCTTGTTACACTATAACTGTGAATTGTCCCTCCTCTCAAATTTTCTATGATGTTTTGAATTGGAAAAGTATTTTCCTAATATTATATCATGGGCCAAATCATGTGTGTTAGCCACCAGATATAACATTTTTCATAGTACTATTTTTATTTCTGTATGCATTTTTCATAGTACTATTTTAATTTTTGTATGTGTGAGGTGTAATTTATTTCTATCCCTATGAATATAAGCTACCTCTTCTTTTTGTTACCCACCAGGGAGTCATTAACAAAAGAGCTTGTGCTTCCAGAAATAAGTAGAGCTTTCATCTCTCTCCCTTCTAAAAATGCGACACTTGTATGTAACAGAATGACATAAAGGCAAAACTCAGTTATTCTAGCTGCTTCATTTAGAGCATACATTTCACTTTCCACATTTCTATCTGTAGTATTCTTTTCAGTGTTATCACTGCAAAATCGACTAGTGTGAACCCTATCCTATATTTGCAACAAATGAATACATTACGTGCTACTTTTTTCACAGAAGATAGTAGTCCGGATTATTGCTACCTAGCTAATACAGAATGTTGCGCAGCTACCTGATTGAGAGAATGTTCCCACACACTGCAGCACACCCTTAAAGATGCATTACTCCTTTTTTTTCTAGAATCATCATGTTACTGTTACACTACCTATAACAAAAAAAAAATATAATGCAATATGCTAGACTGTGATGGAGAAATACTAATGAAACTCTATATTGGATACCTCTGTATAAAAGATAACATAGGTTCATAGGTGCATACTAGGCTAATGGCCCTGGAGCCTTTACATGTATAGCCCATAGCATTACCCTGGCATTGTGCCAGTGTTTGGGAACATTCTCTCAATGTCAAACTCTTTTGGTTAGTTCTTAAGAAAACTTTCAAAAAACTACTTTGAGATGTGCAAGTATAAAAAACACCTAAAACTGACATTCTTCCTTTAGGAATTTTATTGCAGCTGAGTGCTAAATTTGATTCTAAAGCATTTTCTCCTTTTACTTAGAACTTTGGCCATGCCATGTTTGCAATGACAACAGTTGACCTAAACAATGCAGCTCAGTGCAGAATTTGTTTGTACCACATTTCCCACATCAACTGAAATTTTAAACATGCCCTGTTTTAGTGACAAAAAGACTGCTTTGCATTGTGGCCTTAATGTGACTTTTGCATCTGATTTTACTGACAGCTCATTAAAAGTATATTTGGACATTTGTTGTATTCATCATCTTTAGCAGAAGTCATATACTCACCTTTAAGGCAAACACAGTCTGGCACATTCCGATGGCCATGTAGTGGAGCAATCACTACAGATTAATATACCAAAAACAGTTTGATATTCTCTGTAAAACTGTAAATTGTAAATTATAGTTTGGAATTTCTATATGCTGTCACAATTTGCTGTAATACTTTCCTTTTTGTATATGAACATTTCATATCTCTGAAAACTTCACCTGTAGTGATAAATATATATATATTTTTCAATTCTCTTTGGAGTTTACCCCAGCTGAGAAAAAAATGTGTATATTTGTTGAAAACTGAATATAAAGATATATGCAGTGTGAATGCTTGGAAATAGTAAAACGTAACAACTGAAAAATGAAAACATGCTTTTGTTTTGATTATGTTTCTAAAATACAACAAACATTACTTCCAGCTCCTTTCCTGCAATGTGTCCTTTAACAAAGCTGCTCTTTCTGATCACAGAAGCCTCCTGGACTTTCAGGCACACATTACCCTACAGACACACACACACACACACACACACACACACACACACACACACACATATGAATATACAGTAAGATTCTCTCTGTTCATATTAATTGCACTGTGCAGACTGGTCAGTTAGCATGGCACTGAGAAAATGTGATTTAAATACAGGTGTATTTCCAATGAGAAAAATCTTATTTTCAGCTCATTGCTATGTTTCTAAATTGAACACTGGGCTGTCACTTCTTAACCATACAAGTGTTCTCCCTAGTGGTGTATGCATTGCTTTGGCAAGGGCAGTCTCTCTCACACACACACACACACACACACACACACACACACACACACACACACACACACACACAGACATACACACATGCATTCTGATTTTTATATTTCACATGCAAGTGTGCACACACACACACACACACGCACACGCATGCATTCTGATTTTTATATTTCATATGCATGTGCACACACACACACACACACACACACACACACACACACACACACACACACACACACTTTCTTTCTGACATTCCCACACACTTACCATCATCTACTTATTCATAAACAAGCCCCCTCTACACTTGTTCATAGTCATATCTTCCATTCATCCACAGGCATGTTCTAACACACACAAAGACACACACAACTAGACTTGCTATTCCCTACCTAACTTCATTAGTTTGACCACCCAGACACACACACACACACACACACACACACACACACACACACACACACACACACACACACACACACACACACACTACCTCTTTTGTGCGTTTACAGGTAGACACACTTGCGCACGCGCACACACACACACACACACACACACACACTCTCTGTCTCTCTCTAACACTCCACATCCCCTCACTGAACATACCTTCACTGTAAGTACTCCCATAGGGCTGAATGCGTCACTGATGTACTTTTAAGGTGGTCACCTTTTCTTCTTTGAATAAAATTGTATTGCCCGAGTAATTCTCCAAATCTCAAAACTGAGAAAATTGAGGGGCATTAATATTTCCAGTGGAAAGCACATGACTAATTAGCATTAACCACTCCCCTGGACACCTGCATTAATATGTGGTTTCACATGCAATCTCTGTGCTGTGGCCTCTACAAGGGGAAAACCTCACAGGTAGTGTGGTTTCTGAATTCAAATGCTTTAGCACAATGAAGAAACGTCCAAGTTAAATTATTCATATCACAGTAAGCCTTTCTATATCCTTGGAACTGTCTGTGACAAGCCAGTTTAATGACTGTTTAACTGTAATTATTTGACAGTAGTGGTCAATCACTTTCACACACAATCTGCCTTTCCCTCAAAAGACTGCCAATTTATGCGTATACCTCTGATGTTTAATTAAGTTGATGAAAATGAAAGAAGTAATGGCCACAGTTATTTGCATCATCTTGTTGTTGTCAGACATATATACTACCTTTTCCTCAAAAGCTATATTGGTGATGATTTAACACTACTCATGTGACTGCCATTTGCTTACTTGTGCAGTCATGGCAGTCACACTGATCATATGACTTTATGTACGGACTCACCCACATGCAAGCAAAAAAAAAGTTTATTCAATAGTAATAAAATAAAGTTCCTTTGTATAATGGTCAGTTCTATATACATCTCTAACCTTTGCTATAACAAAAGTGCAATAAAAATGGTAATTGTAATGTATGTCATCTTATTACTCTTAGATATTTACAGTATCCTCCCACTATCATGTCTTATCAGGGAACACTTTACACTTATCAAGCAATTTCACTTTGCCATCACAAATTCTCCCTCCCTTTTACTCTAAAATTTCTATATTCTCACTTTTTCACCTCAGATGTTTGACTGTGATCAGAGTAAAAGAAATAATGATCACAATAATATATGCCACCCACCCCTCATTGCTGTAATTTCACTTGGATTGTAATAAAGGCATTGAGATGAATCCACTTTCTGAATATGAATCCATTATTAAATAGATTTGTATCATTTGTCATTGTACTATAGCAAGCACATTGTCTACCAACAAAATTAAAACAACTAAAAGTACTTTATATTGGTGCAAATTGTAGTACTGAAACAAAACTGTCTTCTCACTTCTGTTCAGTTGGTAAATATGAAATGTTCCACCATCAATTTATAATTAAATTTTATTTTAGCCTTTGAATATGTAACAAATGTAATTATTTCATACAGGGAAATATCCTCAGAGCAAGACCTAATGTATTAGTAGTTTTCCCTGTTATCCCTCTATATAGACCAAGATCATCATCACACCCCATTTTCCATTTTCCACTTTCCACATGGAGGTTAGGTGCCATGTCAACTGTTGCTGTCCCTCTTGATTCAATCCCACTCTCCTACCTTCTTTGACAGATATACCTGGCTATTACATGACTTCTCTGACACAATCCATCCATCCTTTTATTTGCCGTCTTCCTCTGAGTCCCAAGTCTGTGTCAGATTGATTAATTTATTTATTTCTGTATTGACATTTGTTTCCTAGGAATGTCCACTGGGCCAGGCAGAACTCATTTTCAGCGGAGGCCTGGGGAGAAAAGCTCTACAAGGCAGCTAGTATAACTGTACATAATATTCAGAACAGTTAGCAAAAACAAGTAGCATAATACAAAACACAACAAAATACATTATAAGACACTGGTAGTACACAGAAATAGGTTCAAGGGACATATAATAGTTTAAGCAGTACTATTCCATACAAATCAAGGTATATTGAAAGTATAGGCTAGTGAAATACTACCAGGCATGAGTATTGAATTAGAGCTTTGCAGACTTAGATGAACATTCATTAGATTTACATATTAGTTGTAAGGAAATATTAGAAGGAGGGATAAAGTAAATAAAGGTGATATGACATAAGTATGGGGAATCAGGTTTTAGGAAGATGAGAATTGGTGCATCTACAGTCCCAGAGAGTGGAGAGATGTTATCTGAGAGATTCTTTGAAAGAGAAAACCTTTCTGATGCTCCTAATAACTAATGAGAGAGTATTCCATAGTTTAGCAGTAGAGAACAAGTAAAGCATTTGACCAGCTAGGAGTTTTGTTTTTTCAACTCGGAGGAGAAGTTGGTTTTCATATCTGAGTGGTCTGGGTGATAGTGAGTTAATATGGAAGAAAGGACTGGACAGTCTGATAGATTGTAAATGATTTTATATGCTGTAGTTAATTGTAGGTGTTATGTGATGTGGGAGTTCGAGCCATTTAAGTGAGTGTAAGGAAGAGCAGAGATGGGAGGAGTGTTTTGCAGTGATCATGAACTTGACAGCTTTATTTTAACAGGACTCATGCTTAGTTTTTAGGAAGAACTGGATATTGTTAAGGGGTAGAGCACCATATAGGAGGAGGTAGGAGAAAGGTTAAGGCAAGGGTTTGTTTAATAGAGCAGTTAAGAAAGTGTTTTATGTCAGTAGAGGGTACCTAATTTTTGGTGTGTTTTTTTTGATAGTGTTATGGACATAGAGGTAAAAAGTACGCTTTTCTTCCAAGATAATCCCTAGCAATTTTGTATGAGAGACTACCTCAGTAGTAGTCATGTTTTCAGAATATACAATAAAATCTGTCTTATTTAAGGGAGAGTGTTACTTGGGGGTAAATAGCAGTTTGGTTTTGTTGAAGTTAAGGGAAAGGTGATTATTGGTCATCCATGTTTCAGTAGAGGTAAAGGCATTTTGGGTTATTAGCAGAAGTTTGGTAATAGAGTTGGCAGAGAAGATAATGGTGGAGTCATCAGTGTATTTTACTACGGATCCATTAATAAGAGTGGAGTGAAAGTCATTAACAAAAATACTGAAGAGAAGAGGTCCCAAAATGGAGTTTTGGGGAACACCTGTGGATGTGTCAAGGAACAGAAGAAAGAGTTGCACCACTTAGTAGATTGTTGCCTATTTTTTAGGTAGTTAACAAACCAATTTAGAGTTGGGAGGTGATACCATGATTAGAGAGTTTAGTGAGAAGTAGAGGGTGGGAGACAGTATCAAAGGCTTTTGATAGGTCAAGAAAGAGTGAGGATACAATTTTGCCAGCATCTTGAGCTCGATTGACTGTGTCATGGTTGATATAAGAGTGCTAGTTGTGCTGTGGTTTGGCCTAAATCCATGTTGTGTTGAGTAGAGGAGTTGATTTTGAAGTGGATATTTATTTATTTATTCCAGTTTGATTACCGGGGAGGTCCACTGGGCCTGGGGAGCCTGTTTTTAGTGGAGGCCCGGGGAGAAAAGCTCCACAATACAAAGTTTAATTACATGATTAATTACAAAGAAAAATTACAAGATTAATTACAAAGAAAATTACATGATTAATTACAAAGAAAATGTCATGATTATTTGCAAAGAAAGTTAGGATTACAAACAACAGGTAGCATTCTAAAAAAAAGAGAAATAAGATATTTACAATTTAGTTCACAGGGCAATGGGAGGATACTTTAGTGGAGGCTTGGGGAAAAAAGCTAGACATTAAAGTTTAATTACAGAATACTTTCAGTGGAGGCATTGGGGAGAAAGTTCCACAATACAAAGTTTTATTACATGATAATAACAAAGGAAGTTAGGGATTGCCAGCAGTAAGTAGCATTCAAGGGAGTGAGAAAAGAAATAAACAGTTTAGCTTCAGCAGTGAAAACAGGCATATAGAATCATGGCTAGCTTTTTGGATAGTCTAGAAGTTGATTATGGATAAATTTTTCCAGGATTTTAGAGGGGGGAGAGAATAGCAATCTGTTGAAAATTGGAAATGTCTATGCTGTTGCCACCTTTATGGAGGGGAAGAATGTATACTTTTTTCCATATAGTAGGTGCATAAGACTCATGGGTATATCTGTTAAGAAGTATGCTGATAAGATAAGCAATGGCTTTAGCAGACATTTGAAGGTATTCTGGGGGTACGTTGTCAGGAGCGTTAGAGCCAGGTTTCAGCTTGAGAAGTCGTTTTGTGATAGTAGCAGTGGGTATTGGAGAGAAAGAAAAGATGTGTGGGTAGGAGGTATTAGTCTTTTGTGAAGTGAACTTTGGCAGAGAAGAGTTAGTGTAGCAGTTGATTTGAGGAAAGGTAGCAGGGAGCCTAGATATTGTGTTGATGAAATGTGAGTCAAAGAATGTGGCTATTTCAGTAGATGTTTTGTCTGGATGTGGACAAGGGTTGCTTTTGGTGCCAGGATTTAGCAGAGATGAAATAGAGTTCCAAATTTTTTTGAGTTTTATTTATAGATCTTTTGGAGGCCAAGATAGTGCTCTTTTTTGTCATTAATGACTAGGCACTTTACTTGATTATGAAGCTGTCTAAATTGTAGGAGTTCAGAGGGATTGTTGGAGCTTTGCCATTTTTTTCGTACTTTGTCTCTAACAACCATAATTTGTTTGGTAGATCTGGAGAGCTGTATGGCACAATTAGTTTTTACTCTTTTTTTTGTGTTATTGGGGCGAGTCTATTTAGGGAATCCAGAAAAGTGGAACTGAATAACTCTACAGCTTCATCAAGGAGAAGAACGTTTAGTCTATTCCAGCTGATGTTTCACAAGGTTTTATTTATGGTCGGGTTGAAATTGACTAGATTTATTGTCTGCTTATATTGATGTTGAAATAGTATTGGAATGTTCTTATGTAGAATACTGGCCCGGAGGTCGTCATGGATGCCATAAGAAAGTGTGCTTGCTGCTGACATTTTGTTTCAGTCAGAGACTGGTATCCAGTCAAGGATTGAAGTGCTGTCTTTGTTTCTTTAGGGTCTGGTTGTGTCTGAAATTAGTTGTGTAAAGTTAAAGAGGTTGATATTAGACGGTGGAGACTGATTTCAGATATCTAGCCAGTTTATGTTTACATCGCTCAGGATAATTGTTGCATTTATTATATTGTTTGATAATCCAGGCAAGAATTTCTTCTAACAGAGGAATGTTATTACCTGGGGGGGATATATATATATATGACTGTAATGCAGATTGTCTTAGAATTATTCATTTTTAAAAATGCTATTAATGTCTCAGCTGTAAAAAATTGGGGATTAGGGTTGGAATAAGGTACAATGGAGATGGCACTTGGATAAAGTATTGCAATACCTCCTCCTTTTTCATGGGGTCTATCTGCTCTTAGTCAGGTATTGTCTGGGGGAAGAAATTCAGTGTCTTTTATGTAGGGTTTCATCCAAGTTTCAGTTGCAGCTATTATATCTAGTTTATTGAGTGTTATCCATGAATGGAATTCTGGTATTTTGTTTCTAACACTTTGAAGGTTGTGGGTTGTGATACTTAATGATTTATATGAGCTGGAAGAGTTGAAAGTCAAAGGGTTGGGTCCTGGGTTTAGGTGGATATCTCCACATTGGCATAGATTATATTGCTTGTATGGATAAGTATGGAGTAGCTGCTTTCTTTTTCAGTAGTAAGTGAGAGGTGTGTGGTTGTAGGTAAATTTTTGTACGGGAAGTAATTTATGTTTAGTGTGTGGAAGTGTGTTAAGTGCATACAGGCTGGGGGATATATCTGAGTAACTAGAGAAAGCTAAGGATTCCGTAGACGTTATGGATGCAGACTTGAGAGTTGTGTAAGTTATGTGTAATGATGTTAGGTGTAATAAGAGACAGAGAAATAGGGCAAGGGGGAAAAGTAGAGGAATAGGAGTACTGATGAGAAAGAGAGTGGACAGAGGGAATAACTATCGAGTGAAGTTTTATGTTGGTAGTAGTAGAGAGTTAAAGTTTGTTACACAGCTAGTTATGGGGTAAACTAAAAGTGAGGTGAGTGGAGTCTTAGATTGCTTAATTAAAACTAGTAGTTAGAATGGGGTTTAGTGGGAGGTGTAGTTAGGTGTGACCATGATGATAAGTTATGTGTGATTAGATGAGAGATGAGAATGATTGAAAGGTAATTGTGATTGAATAATGGTTTAGAAGGGGAGGAGTTTAGGTATGTATACATGTAATTGTCTTCTGCTTTCATGGACATGCTCCCAAACTACCATAATCTGCTGTCTCTGACCTTCTCTGCAATTGGAGCTACTTTGTTTTCAGTTCTGATTTACTCACTTATTTGTCTGTCCCACAGTGTGCATTCTATCACCTGACTCATCCACTTTATCTCCATCTAGCTTCCTCAGCTACTCTGCCTTCACTGCCCAGGTTTCTGTGCCATAGAGCAATACTGGTCACACACTGTTTTTACACCTTTCCTTTCACTTATGTCAAATTCTTTGATGTTCCTCTGTCAGACATTACTTATGACACTGTGTGTGAGTTGGCTGCATATACCCCCTGATTCTTGCTTTTACTTCCTCATTTAGATTCCCCATCTTCTCAACCACCCATCTTAGATAGTTAAAGCTGTTAACCTGTTCCAATATTTCCCCTCTATCTCAGTTCTCACCTTCTTTGATTCCCCCATTTCCTGCCATTTCATCTGTCTTATATGTACTGAGTTTTGTCCCATGTGCCTTCAGTTTTGTATTCCACAGAGTCTGCATGTAATGCCACACAATCTGCATACAACAAGTTTCTTGATCTATTCTTTTCAACCTGTTTGCTAATGCAGTCCTTCGCCAGGATAAACAGCAGTGAGTTCAGACCTGAGCCATGACACACACCCTGTCTCATTGGAAGCCCCATCTATGAGTCCAAACAGGTTGTACCTGTATCTCTGGGTCCTTGTACATAGCCTGGGCTAATTCTACCAGTGTTCCTGGACTTTGCAACATCTGAGGACTGCCCAAATCAGCTTTCTTGGGGTACTGGTTTGTTTTCTCCAAGTCTAGAAATGTCCATTTGGATACTTTTTCTCATCTCAAGCTTCTTCTAAACTATTTGTCTCACTGCAAATACTGTGTCAGTTGCACTACATCCTGTTCTTAAACACAACTGGTCATCATATTTTCTACTACTCTGCATATCTGTCTCTCAATCACTCTCTCCAGAACTTTCATACACTGTGACAGGAGTTTGATACCTCTGTATTGACATTTTTTTTCTTGTACAGTGGCATTAGTATGTGTATTCTCCACTCATCTTAGATACACCTTTCTCTCCATACTGCTATAAGAAACCTCTAAAGCAATTTCTCTTATAACTTGAGCATATATGTGTTCATTTCATCTTAGCCTGCTGCTTTCCTTGACTCACTTTCCCTTAGTGCTGTTCTTACTTCTTATAGGGTAGGCTCTTCTTCCTCTTTCACCGTGGGCTGTGTCTGGGGCAGTACAGCTTCTGTTTTTTTTTTTAATTCAGAAACTGCTGGTAGCACTCTTTCCGTCTGCCTTTGATGTCCTGTGGACTGCTGAGCAAGTTGTTTCAGGCATCCCTTCTGAAGGGTGTCTGACAACTATTTTCTTTGTCTTTCGTTCTGGCAACCTGACAGAATTTCTTTGTGCCATGTACTGAGTCACTTTCCAAAAGTTGTTACCGAGTGGCACTGATGCCTTGTTCTTCGCTATTGCAACTGTTCTTTTAGCTTCTGTATTAGCCAGCCAGTTGTTGTTGTTGTGTCTTTCGGCTTATCCCGGTTAGGGGTCACCACAGTAGAACTCTGGTCCGCTAATGTTTGGTAGTAGATTTTTACGTGCTGAGTTACCAGCCCTGACGCACAACCTTCAATGAAGGCACGCCCATTCACGTATGCCTCCACACAGAAGACGCTCTAGCTAAGAATCGAACGGTACAACGTCTTGCTGTGAGGTGACAATGCTACTGCAGCACCACTTCCGCGGGTAAAGTATTCCTTCTTATCCTGATCCAGCTTTTTTTTTTATTTCCCACTTTTTCCTAAATTACTTCTTTGTTTTGGTGGCTTCCTGGACTTCTGTATTCCACCACCAGCTGCCCTTATGTACCTTATTTCCAGAAATAAAAAACAAAAATGACACTTGTGCTATTTACTGTAAAACAGCACAATAACCAGAAACACATCTCATATTACTTCAAGTAATAACATAAAAATAGAAACCATAAGCCAAACTAAACTACTTAGAGTCATGCACACATTTCATATTACTTCAAGTAATAACATAAAAATAGAAACCATAAGCCAAACTAAACTACTTAGAGTCATAATAGATGGCAACCTCATATTTGATTGTCACATACTTTATTCTATCAAGAAAGTTCACCAAAAACTTCACCATAGGGCCAAACACTACCTGACAGATTAAGCAAGGATTACCTCAGCATCAACATATCTCCTTTCTTCTCTACTATATGCTTCCCCTATTCTTACAAATATCAGTACTATGTGTGACAAAAGGAAATACAGCCAGCACAGCTAGCTGGAATTTTGTAAATAATTATATGTCATTGGTGAATTTTGAAATGATTTATATAAGGTGCTTGAGTTACAAATGTATTAAAACTGTATGTCATGTGTATATCAAACTACTTGTACAGACATGTGTGTTGAAAAGGTATTTGTAGAATACTGTGTGAAATGTAACCACAGTGTGCCCTACTGGAAGAGAACCAAAATTTACATGCACTATTGTAACTGTTTAAATGTTTATATTTTAACAATGGAAAAAGGATTACAGGAGTCTAACTTCAGCCCAGCAAACTTCAGAAAAATAACTGAAATTAAATTACTTTATGGCTAGACCATAAAAGATGATATATTTCAGTTTTCAATGCAGCAAGAGACACAATGTCTGTACTAAGAAGCTTTCTGTATTGTCTTTAGAGTGAATTCATTACTAGTCTTGAATGCATGAAGGAATTCAATTGTTTTATGACTTCCAACATCTGCCAGAAATCTGCGGAGACACCCTTGTCTGTATATTTTTACAGGTAGGTGCTAAATACTGCCAGCTTCATCAGTGGTTGTTTTGCCTGGGAACTAGGAGTCAGATGACAAGAAGTGATGTCATTCTGCAAGCTATCCCAGCAGTAATACTTTAGATATTATTTTGGGAAGCCTTAGTGAGACAGTGCATTCTGCATTCTGTCTTGGACCTGACAACAGCAACAGCAACAATAAGAACCATTCACCATATCTGTCTTGCTCTATTAGTAAGCTCTTAGCTTATAGCAATTCTCTTAGATTCAGTGAGGAATATAACGAAGCTTAGTTTAGATATTTTTCTTTCTTTATTTGAGACTGTCCTGCAATGTTGTTTTAAATATTTCCTGTAGTTTTGAACTCTGATGTCACTGTGAATATTTATTTAGTATTGTCTTCTTCTTTTATTGTCTGTTAATAAATATATTCAAACATTTCATTCTGGCTGATCTGTGTAGAGATACTTAAGTTTTGAGAGTACTTGCATGTTTATTTGGTGACACTGTGTGGGCCATTCCTAATAGCCTTGCACTTGGTCAGACTACCATTTGTATTAATACTAATATTACCCAGTAAGACTGGACACCCTTTGTTAAGGGCCTTAAAGTGCACTGGTGACAGTGGTAACTACCTTATAGTCTGGGCAGAAGAAAGCATAGCAAGTAAACCTGTGCCAGCCTTTCCCAGGTGTGTGTGTGTGTGTGTGTGTGTGTGTGTGTGTGTGTGTGTGTGTGTGTTTGTAAAACAAATGTCAAAGAGTATGTGTGTCAGCTACTTGGGCAGGAACATGAAGCGCTTGTTGGACAGAGTGGGTGCTGGAGGTCTTAGCTTGGTCAGTTAGCTGAGATCTCAACTCTGTAGCTGTGCCAATGGGGAATCTTAATGAGGATCTGGAGAAAGAGGGAGAAACCCGCCCCAGTCTGACTGTGGTCTCTGTGTGCTCTTATGGGAAATTGCACTTGATGCAGAGAACTGCATCTGAAAATACTGTGTGCCTACTTGTCATCCTCCAAGTGTATATCCCCCACTTTTGCCATTGGTGAGCATTGAGGCTCCTTGGTTACTGGTCCAGTGATGGGGCATCACATTTGGTGGCAATGGTGAGATATCCACATCACATTTGTTTGGTAGTGGTGGGATATCCACATCACATTTGGTGGGCAGTGGTGTGGATATTGAACTCCTGCAGCCTGTAAACAGTGGTCACTACCAAAGGTGTGTGTACTCTTATGCAGCCACATCATAGACATTCAGGGTTTTATATCACAATAGTTTTATTTATTTTTAGTCAGCTTAGTCAGGGAGAGCAGGCAAGGATGTCAACGGAGGATTATGGCAACCTGACAAGGAAACAGTTGGCTGGGATGTGCCAAGCCAAAGGACTGGGGCATGCCAACCTGCTATAGGAGAAATATTGCAGCCTTAACCATAGCTGCATCACAGACCAGCAACCAGGAGCACAACCAGACTGTCCTTGAAGATATACAACTCTCAGAAAATGGACAGCTCAACTTTGCCTCAGAAGACGTAAGAATCCATTAGGAGTTAGAGAGACTTGAACTGGAGGCCAAATGGTTGGAACTAGAATCCGCAGGGAGACTGCGGTGTTGGGAGGCAGAAGAAAAAGTGAAAAAGATGGCATTAGAATCAGCAGAGAGACTGAGACATCTGGAAACCAAAGAAAATGAGAGGCAGAGGCAACATGAAAAGGAGATGCTGACTCTTTGCCAGGGACATGGAGGTAATGGGGAAGGGAATAACTGAACCACAGAAGCAGTAAAGGGCAGTAAATTTCTTCCACAATTTAGAGGGTGATCATTTTGATAGTTTTATTCATATGTTTGAAAAGGTTTGTAAACAGTCTAATGTTGACCAAGGGCTCTGGGTATGGTTCCTGACCCCCTTACTCCATGGTAAGGCTGTAACTATTGTTTCTAAATTGCCTGATATTGATTGTTAAATTATACTACAGTTAAAAATTGTTTATTAGAGTGTTTTAAGTTAACACCTGAAGCTTATAGAAACAAGTTTTGTGAGCATAGATGCAAGGCAGATGAAAGTGTGTGTGAATATACTGCTGAACTAAGCACTTCTTTTCATAGGTGGGTGAGTGGGTGTCAGGTCACCACTTTTGAAGGGCTGGCAGACATTTTGGTGACTGAACAAGCCCTTAGCACTTTGCCTGATGACATGGGAATCTGGTTGGCAGATAGCGAATGCAATACCACAAATGAATTGGGGAAAAAGGGAGACCTACACCTAGCAAGCAGGTCATCACTGGACAGGAAAGGATACCCAGTGCTGCACATGGGTCTAAGGGAACCCATGGAGGGTAGCCTTAACCACCCCAACAGAGCCTGCTAGTAAGAGGGCAAGCCACTAGTTCAGGGACATGGCCAGGATCAAGGGTTAAATGTTTTAAATGTAACCAGTTAGGCCATGTAGCATGTAGATGTCCGGAGAGGCAAAGTGGTGAACAAAAGGTAGGGGAGCCAGCAAGTGGGAATGACAGAATGTCAGTGATAAGTTCTGGAGACAACAAGGGTACCAAACTACCACAAGAGGTTATATCCTATCTTAGTAGAATGGAAACAAGCCACTGCTAAGAGAAACCCTGCCCCTGACCTAACCATTGTAAAGCCTGCAATTGTTAAAGAGGAGCACTACTTGCTTGGGCAGTCTATTCCAGTCAGAGCTTTAGGAGGGACTCCATTCCAAATAACTTTGGCTAGGGTTGATCTTGACTGGGAAGATGGAAAAGGAAGCAAGCAAGTAGGTGTGTTTGAGGATATCCCTGCAGATGCCCCGATAGGGAATGATTTTGATAATGCAGTACCTTGTGTGCATGCAGTTACACTCAGTCAGGCTTGAAGACAAACATGTGGGTCTGGTGGCCTGGGTGACCCAGACAGACTGCACACTTGAAGCCAGGACTGGTGAGGTGGTTACTTCAGAGAGGGAGCTACCCTGTAGCAATGAGACTGAAGGTGAGCCATAGCTGCTGGTGGGTACTGATGTTCCCTTGGACAGAGTGACTGAAATGGCAGAGGTGAGTAGTAGTACCCAGGCTGACAGTGAGGTACTGCTGTCAGCGGATACCAGGCATCCTCTGGGAGGGGAGCTGGGAAGGGTTACAAATAGAGAGTTAAAACAGGCTCAGCCCTCAAACCCTATATTACAAGGCTAGAGGAAGGTAGCCAGGAAGGCACCTGATTTTCAAGGAAAAGGGGAATCTGTATACTAGGGCAAAGGGTTACTGTATAGAGAGTGGACCCCTGAGGGAGGGCTAGAGTGTGAGAGAATACAGCAGTTGGTAGTGCCAAGAGCCTACCATCTGGCACTTCTAGCCATAACCCATTACATTCCCTTTGCAGGTCATATGGGCATAAAGTGTACCAAGAGATGTATTATGCAGAACTTTTATTGGCCTGGGATATCCAGGGATGTAACAGGGTACTCAGGACCTGTGAGCAGTGCCAAGAAGTAGGCAAGGCAGGAGACAAACTCATACCTCCTTTGTTGCCTTTGCCTGTGATTGAGGAGCCATTTCAGAGGGTAGCTATGGATATTGGGCAGCCTCTGAGTACCCTAAATTCCACAGAGAAGACGGATATCCTAATGGTAGTAGATTATGCTACCAGAAACCCTGAAGCAGTGGCCCTGTCCTCCATTGACACAGAAAAGGTGGCAAATGCTTTGTTAGAGATTTTCAGCAGGGTATGTTTCCCAAAAGAAATACTGACTGACAGAGGTGCCAATTTCATGTCAGACCTGCTGGCTTGTCTGTGAGAGTGCTGTGGGGTGAAGCACCTAAAGACCACCCCCAGACTAATGGTCTGGCAGAGAGCTTAAATGTTGCATTAAAGACCATGCTATGGACATGTGCAGACCAGTTTTAAGAGGGAGTGGGGCACATATTTGCCCCATCTGTTGTTTGCTTACAGTGAGGTGCCCCAGGAATCCTCAGATTTTTCACCCTTTGAGTTGCTGTATGGGCAGAGAGTGACGGGACATCTAGATTTGATTCATGATCCGCCACATAACGCAAGCACTCAGGTCTCTCAACAGCAGGTACAAATACGACTCAGTCATTGTCCACGCTGGTGTAAACGACCTGAGACGTACCTCCTTGGACTACATGAAAAGAGACATTGAGGAGCTCTCTGATTATGTAGCCCAGGCAGGTATGACCCTGACCTTGAGCAGTATCCTACCTTCACCAAGAATGATGCCACAATACAGAGATAAGATGATCAGCTTTAACAATTGGCTTAAACTCTGGTGTCATTCAAAGGGGATCCAATGTCTGTCTGCCTGGGATGACATGCTGGACAAGCCACGCTGCTTCGCAAGGGACGGCTTGCACCTGTCACCCCTGGGATTCCGGATATTGGCAAAGGCTCTTGCCACCCCCATAGTGCCTTTTTTAGGCAAGGCTCAAATTCTAAACCTACCACCCTAGAACACAAAAAGGAAAAAACTAAGGGTAATGCTGCTCAATGCCAGAAGTCTAAATCTCAAAATGCACGCACTCGAGGCCCTTCTCAGTATGGAGAACATCAATGTCTGTGCAGTGACAGAAACCTGGTTCAAGGCTCCTGAGAGCACCCCAGCACTATCAGGTTTTACCTCTTATCATGCGTTCCGCCCCAAAATCCGGACAAGTCCAAGAAAGGAGGGGTAGTATCCATATTCATCAAAGACACCCACACCTCAAGACTGGTGGCAACGCACGATGCATCGGAGACCATCCAGGTGCAATTAACCATAGGCAAGACTGCTCTGCAAATTGTAGCATGTTACAGGCCACCCTCACAAACTCAGGAACCTCACATGGCCTTCCTGAAAACACTAGAGGGATAAATGTATCACCAAACACCATCATACTAGGTGACTTCAATTACCCTAATATAGACTGGGAACACTACTCAAGCCCAAACACCCTAGCCCAAAAGTTCCTGGAATTCATAAACTCAAATGCCATGGAACAACTAGTCACCATCCCCACAAGAGGAGAAAACATACTTGATCTCATCATCACGAACATGGGAGCACAATGTTCAACACCGAAGTATACCCCTCACTGGTGAGATCAGATCACAAACTAATCTCGCTGGAGGTCCTCATCCCACCCCACCTGAAATAAAAAAGACCACAGTAAAGAACTTCTCGAAGCCGACTTCACACTTCTAAAGACTAGTGTGGTCTCCTTTAAGGCCCCGAGCCGGCGGAAAACAGTACTCAAGCCGCTGAATCACTTACAAATGCCTTCTACCAGCACCTGCAGGACTGCATGGATAAGGCAATCCCAAGCAAAACAAAGACTCTTTGTACCAAAGGCAAGCGTCCAGTCTGGTGGACCCCAGCCATAAACAAACTCTACAACAAAAGGAGGAAGCTACTACAAGATAGAGCAAAATCCTTAAAAGGTAAGACACCCTTGATCACTATAAGTAAAAAACTAAGAGCTCTCATAAAATCATCCAAGGCAAATTTTGAGAGAAAAATAGCTAAAGACTCAAAAGACAATCATAAGGCCTTCTTTAGCTATGTTAGAAACCTGGGAGGAAACTCCCAGATATGCTCAGAACTAGTTCAAAATGATGTGAAGATTACTGATCCTACAGACATTGCCAACATACTGGCTGACAGGTTCAGTGCAAACTCCCTCCCCCAAAGGAGAGATATCTATACCAAGCGATTGCAGCCCCCAAACATCTCCAACGCCCAAGTGAGAACTGCTCTCTCCAAAGCAAAAACACAGCATCCATGGGACCTGATGGTGTCCCTGGCTGTGTGCTCCACGAACTCAACGAGGAATTAAACCCACAGCTAGGACAGCTGTTTAATCATAGTCTTACCTCTGGATACGCACTCCAGGAGTGGCGCACTGCAACTGTGGTCCCACTTCACAAAGGCGGTGCCTCCACCGACCCTGGAAATTACCGGCCCATTAGCTTGACAAGCCTTATCTGCAAAGCCATGGAGAGGATCATAATGAACCTCATAAATAAAGACATAGGGAATTTGCAGACTTTGGATCCATCCCAGTTTGGCTTTGTCAAAGGCAGATCATGCCCTCTAAACTTGGTTGACTTTTTCGAAACAGTCACCAAAGCCATTGATGAGGGAAAGGCAGTCCATACAGCCTACCTCGATCTGGCGAAGGCCTTCGATACAATACCCCACTCGGGTATCATTGAAAACTCATCAGCTTAAATGTTAACCCATACATCACAAGATGGGTTGCAAACTGGCTGAGTGACAGAACCCACAGGGTCAGAGTTGCTGGCGCCATGTCAGACTCAAAGCCTGTCACAAGTGGTGTACCACAGGGCTCAGTCCTGGGCCCACTCTTGTTTGGCATCTACTTTTCCGAAGTACAAGCAAACACAGGAGGGTTATGGCTGACAAAGTTTGCAGATGACTGCAAACTGGGCGCCATAGTAGAAAACACATCTGACACAGATATCCTTCAGAAGGGTCTCACAGAAACGGATAACTGGTGCCAGAGCCATGGCCTAAAGTTAAATGCCAAAAAATGCATAGTCATTCCCTTCGGGAAAAACAAGGTTACCCCTAGCTACCAAATAGGTGGCAATCCACTGAGCACAGAAGAAGTTATCAGGGACCTGGGGACCCAGGTTGATAGTAGTCTGTCATTCGACACCCATGTAGCTAAAGTAGTTAGGAAGACCTTCTACATTGCCCACCTTATCATGAAGGGATTCTCATCTAGATCAAGGGAGGTCATAGTCTCCCTATACTCATCACTCATCAGACCAATGATTGAGTACAATGCCCCATTCGGAATGTATCTGACCCGACACTTGCAGCAGCTGGAGAGGCCACAAAGTTCCTCACCAAAAGGATAAAGGGTCTCAAACATCTGTCCTATGCTGCCCGACTGAAAGAACTCCAGCTCTATTCAGTCGCCACGCTTGCTCAGAGGTGACCTTTGCCTAACATACAAGGCCATGTCAAACCCAGATTTGATGAATATGCTTCACCTCAAAAATCTAGATCCGTCAGAGCCACAAGGGCGGAGACTTAAACCTCGACACGGCTATTAATAGGACGTGCTGGAGGGATAGATTCATCACCCAAAGACTCCCTATGCTGTGGAATAAAATCCCGGTATATGTGAGGCAGAGCACCTCGCTGGCCTTGTTCAAGAGAAATCTTGACCAATGGATGGGAGATCGCAGATATACCCCAGGGATTACCTCAGTGTCACTGCTCAACAGAGGCACAGCAAAATAATGGGTATAGTTCCCCATACTAAAGGGGTGGCGTAAGCCACAAAACTATGGGCTAGGCTTGTAAATGCCCTCGGGCAGATAGCCTAGTATGAACCTATGAACCTATGAACCTATGATGAGTGGGAGGGTGAGTGTGAATCCCACAAGGAGTCTGTTGTGGCATATGTCCTAAACCTCAGAACAAGGCACAAGGAACTGATGGGCTTGGCCCAGGAGTACCTGGCAGAAGCTCACCAGCAGGAAAATTTCTGGTATGGCAGGAATGCTCTAGCTAGAGAGTATGCTGTGGGGCAGCAGGCTATGGTTCTCACTCCTGTCAGACTAAATAAGCTGCAGGCAGCTTGGGAAGGACCCTTCAAAGTGTAAGGAAGGTCAGTGATGTTAACTACATGGTAGAACTGCTAGGCAGGGGCACAAACTGTACCATGTTAACATGATGAAACCTTATCATGACAGGGCGGCCCTTGTGCTACGTATTTGCAGTACAAGGTAGGAGAAGTCTGAGGTGGATGTATGGCTTCAGGGAGCCAGACAGCAAAATCCCAAGTTACTATGGTGGAGCCTAGGGTTGCAAGCAAGTGATATGAAAGTGCAATACTGTAATGGGATCAGCAGTGCTAAGGCAGCTGGGATCTCAAGATAGGATATGGGGTAATATATTCACAGATAGGCTCATTCCTGTCAAGCAACGTTTCTCAAGGATTACTTGAAAAACTAGCTTGAGTCTTCGAAGGGGGTAAGAAGTGTGACAAAAAGAGATACTGCCAGCACAGCTGGCTGGAATTTTGTAAATAATTGTATGTCATTGGTGAATATCAAAATGATTTATGCAAGATGCTTGTGCTACAAATTATTTAGAACTGTATGTCATGTGTATATCAAACTGCTTGTACAGACGTGTGTTGAAAATGTGTTTGTGGAGTACTGTGTTTGAAGTGTAACCACAGTTTACCCTACTGTAAGAGAACTGAAATGTACATGCACTATTGTAACTGTTTAAATGTATATATTTTAACAATGGAAACTGGAATGCAGGAGGCTAACTTCAGTCCAGCAAACTTCAGAAAAATAATTGAAATTAAATTATTTTATGGCTAGGCCATAAAAGATGGTATCTTTCAGTTTTCAATCCAGCAAGAGACACAATGTCTGTACTAGGAAACTTTTTGTTTTGTCTTTTGGGTGAACTAATTACTAGTCTTCAAAGCATGAAGGAATGCAATTGTTTTATGATTTCCAACATCTGCCAGATCTGGGGAGAATCCCTTTTCCTGTATATTTTTACAGGTAGATGCTAAATACTGCCAGATTCATCAATAGATTTTTCACCTGCGAACTAGGAGTCAGATGACAAGAAGTGATGTCATTCTGTAAGCTATCCCAGCAGTAATATTTGATATTATTGTGAGAAATCTCTTAGTGAGACAGGGCATTCTTTATTGTGTCTTGGAACTGACAAAAACAACAATATGAACCATTCACTACATCTGCAGTGCTCTATTAGTAAGTTCTTAGGTTATAGTAATTCTCTTAGATTCAGTCAGGAATATAGTGAAGCTTAATTTAGATATTTTTCTTTATTTATTTGAGACTGTCCTGCACTGTTGTTTTAAATATTTCCTGTGGTTTTGAACTAGTATGTCACTATGAATATATATTTAGTATTGTCTTGTTCTTTTATTACTTGTTAAATATATTTAAACCTTTCATTGTGGCTGATCTGAGTAGAGATATTTAAGTCCTGAGAGTACTTGCATGTTTATTTGATGACACAGTGTGGGCCACTCCTAATAGCCTTACTCTTGGTCAAACTACCGTTTGTATTAATATTAATATTACACATTAAGATTGGATACCCTTTGTTAAGGACCTTAAGGTAGCTGATAAGGAGTTGACTGATGGCAGTGATAATTACCTTATGCTCTAGGCAGAAGGGGAAATAGCTAGTAAACCTGCGTCAGCCTTTCGCAGTGGTGTGTGTGTGTGTGTGTGTGTGTGTGTGTGTGTGTGTGTGTGTGTGTGTGTGTGTGTGTTGTGCGCGTGTGTGTAAACAAACCTCAAAGAGTGTGTGCGCCAGCTACTTGGGAGGTACACAAAGCACTGGTTGAACAGAGTGGGTGCTGGATGTCTTGGCTTGGTCACTCATCTTAGATTTCAACTCTATAGCTGTGCCAGTGGGGAGTCTTATTGGGGATCTGTAGAAAGAGGGAGAAACCAGCCCCAGGCTGACTTTGGTCTCTGTTTGCTCTTAAGGGAAATTTCTCATGATGCAGAGAGCTGCATCTGGAAATACTATGTGTTTACTTGTCATCCTCCCTGTATACATCCCCCACTGTTACCAGTGATGAGGATCGAGGCTGTTTGATTACTGGTCCAGTGGTGGGATGTCACACTATGTATAAAACTAAACTAGTCTCCTGCTACTACAAAATAGCTAAATTTGCAACAACCAACCAACCTTAGAAAACACCCCACTGCATTGCATCAAAACAATTAAACTGGCTTGAACTCTCCTAACCAATTCATATGCTCACAACTCATCACTGCTCACAACCTGTTGTACTCTCCAGGCAAATGCCCAGCATTACAAAATACTCTCTTGTACTATACGCCTTCACTCTGTCAATAAACTTTTACTATGTATCAGTAAGACATTCAACACTGCTAGAGACTCTCATTATGTGTCAAAACTCTGGAGTAAAATACTCACACAGTTAAAACAGAATAGTTTCAAAACTTTGCCTAAACAGCACCTACGCCAAAGATAGTTCTGTTCTACCTGCTCACCTGACTAGCTTTACTCAGATTACTTTTCTAAACTCTTACTTTTCCTCCATCTCACACACCCCACCACTAACTAAAGTCCTCTGTCCATTTACCTTCCTGCTCATTTCCATAACTTCTCCTTTCTTATCACTCTTAGTTTTTACAGTCTGCTTGTCTACTTTAAAATTATTACTAACCTCATAAACACCCCAGTTTGATCTTTTCCCGACAGCCATTATGCTATAAATACATAAACTGTTATTGTATGGTATTTTTCAATGAAATAATTAGCCAATATATATTAGTGTCTTTCTTGGTTTTTTGTGTTAAAATGCTATGTTCGCATAAGAAATATTTAAAAATGTTCAAAATCATGTAAGTAAACTCATCTATAGATGTTTTTACCCTGCAATTATTAATACACATCATGTGTAACTTAAATGTGGAGCTTTTCACCCTGGGCCGAAGCTGAAAATGCAATTTTCTCGGTCAATAAAGACAAGTAAATACAATAATTAAATAAACACCTGGCTTAACCGCCTATCTGTTGTGTAGTCCCCACACATATGCTATTTTGAGGCATTGCCATCCTTCTTTATTTGCACATATTTCCTCCTCTTTTTCTTGAAGTAGTACTACTCTGAGTATTTCCTTGACCTTTTGTGTTTTTTTCTCCAGTCAACTTCCAGGTCTTCAGCCTAGTGTCTGTTGACCTTAGAGCCTTCTCTGACAACTGCTTGCAGCTGATTGTACCAACCAGTGTTTTATGCAGTGGGCCATCTGTTTCGCTAGGTATGACATTGCAGTTGATTATTCTAAGCCAGAGTTACATGTTGGCCACTCTTGCATGTGATCTTGTGACTGTCTGTCTTGTTGACCCATATGCTGGCCACCATTAAAGCATTTGCAAGATAGATGTCTAGAATAGCTTCTCCTTCTCTGCTCCTGTTGTCCCACCCATGTGGACCTAGGCAGTCCTTATATCCTGTTTTGCCTATCCTGATATATGCATTTAGGTCCCACATTATCAACACCAACTCATGTTGTCCCACTTTATCTAGTAGGTCTTACAACTGCTGCCGGAATGCACTCTTGTCTTTGTTATCACAACCGTGCTGTGGGTCATAGGCTTCGATTCTGAATAGTGATCTACCCTTGTAATGGGATTCTGAATAGTGATCTACCCTTGTAATGATTGCCATGAGTCTGTCACTCGTTCTGATGGCATCCTTCACTGTCTTCAGAAGCCTCTCCCTCACCACAATTCTCACACCATTTCTAATCTGTGCTCCCCCCTGAGTAGTAGAATCTGGATCCCAAGCCAGGTGGCTTTACTGCAGTGCCCTTCCATCTTGTCTTTTGGGTACAGATGTCCAGCCTCCTTCTTACCATGATGACATCCACTTCTAATCTTCATCCTGTCAGTAAACTTTTACTGAGTGTATCAATCCTTAGTTCATGTTTGGCACGTTGATTGGTTTTATGTCCAGCTTTCTCTCAACAGATCCAAAGTAACCCAAGCTGGGCAATTTGACAACATCTGACCCGTGACTATTGGTCTTTATGGCAGGCACACACTGACCACTATAGGCACCTAGACCCCTTCCACCTTTAGCACGGGTCCCTGGTATAGGTTGGAGTAGGTTGGATCCTCAACCCACTTTATCGCCAACAAATACCCATGCCCATTTTTGTGACATTAACCAATGGCCACCTAGAGACATTTTTTAGACCATAGAGGGGGCCCGCCCTGACATGTCATGCAGTCTGTGATCTATGTTTCCCTACCTAGAGTATTCTGTGTACCACATTTGATGCCCAAAGTAGTTGGTCTGTGCGACCCTTCCATCAACAGGCACAATCTAGAGTTTGTGCTGTTGTCCACAACTCCATTCTGAATTTTTGGTGGAAGCACCCAGCATGTTTTTGGAAGGTGGAAAGAAACCCAATAGAGATGCAGGTAGAATATGCAAACTCCACAAAGGCATTGACCAAAGGTCAGGCTCGAAACTTGCAGTTTATGCATGGGATGCAAAGACCTTAACCATCATACCAACTGGCTAATGTCTGATTTTACAAATGTATATGTAGCCTTAGATAACCTATGAAAAAGTATTAAAGTTTTAGTGACCTTGATACCTAGAAGGTGTTCAACACAGACATAAATGCTTGCAAATACTTATCAAACAGACCATACAAACTCCTTTAGGCAGAGGGAAACATAACTGTTATGAAACTCTGTACTAATTTTTCCATTTTTTATGTTATTCATGAAGAAAATTGTAGTTCAACCAAGGTGAAAAATAAAATTGTACTGTGAGTACAGCTCAACTGATAGAAGCACAGAGTTTTACAGCAAATAAAATAATTCAGGATTTCTCTAAATCTAGTATAATAAAGCTAGTACTTGATAATGTGACATTGATCTACAAGAAGATAAGATGTCAAAACTACCTAACACAGTTTTTAATGGTAATAATTTTAGCTTCAGTAGACATTCTCCTAACAGAAAAGAAGTATTACGCAAAAATATCTGTGTAGTCTGCATTCATCTGAGAGTGGCAATGATCAAAACAATGTCATTTACCTGTTTCATGAATGTGTATTTAGATAACTGTAGGGACCTGGCATGAACCCCTCTTTCAAAGGCTAAAATTAAATGCAAGTAAGATGAGAAATATTTGGCAGATACAAATCAGACAACTTTTGCAAGAGTGTTACTTTGCAGGCATGCCAAGAATCCAAAATGCCTTCTCAGTAAGAGGTGGAAGTTTGCTAGTAAGTCCAAAGATCTTAGACCATAGAGCAATCCCACAACATAAGTATATAATCAGCATCTGATGTATTACATCTCTAACAATTGTCTCCAAAACCAAGGCGTAGTCCCTTGCATTTGTTGGAGGGGGTTGATATCTCTATAGCCTGTTAAAAGATGTGAATAATGTTGCTGATGCAGGGAGAATATTTTGCCACATTGGCAGCATATAATCTTACTGACTGTATTTAATTTGAATCCTGCGGTAACTTTGTCACTTCACTGTAATGTCTAAGAAAGGTTGACCTTGTTTTTTTGGGCAGTTTGCTGAAAAGGTATTCTGTACACAGGGCCTTATTTTACATGCCTGTGCTGCATAGCACTAACCACCAGTTCTGCTGTTGTTGTTGTTGATGTATTGGGTAGCATTTTCAAGGCAGCTTTACAAGAGATAATTAAGTATAATTGTAGATGCCACTATGTTTTCAGGTCAGATGCTAAAACTAACCCAAACTGCCACAGATAAAGTGAGTAGCTTATACTTATCCCTAGGCTAGTAGGCCTAGGGGATGTAACCTCTCCTTTGGAAAGGTAGTCTAGAACACGGACCATTATAGTTCTGACGTGTTCACTGAGCAGTGATCTCCCTTGAGCTTCTCAACAGTCAAACAAGACCAATAAAAGTTCTTCATCACTACTGTTCAATGCAGAAAGACTACTCAACAGAAGCTTTTTATCTGCTATCTCTACTTTCACATGCACCAATCTCCCTTGTTTTTCCAGTGTGGTCTTTATAACAGACCAGTTCATAAGCTCATGTAGCAGTATATCTATGCCTGTATGTTCTGACTTGGCTATACTAAATGACCTACATCCCTTCCAGTATCTGAACAGTTTATTCATACATCTTTTCTTGACTTTAGTTTCCTGCAAAAGGCTTACCTGTACAGTCTCACACAGGGCCTTGTAAGTTGCAGTGAGGTTTTTCTCATTCATGTGGCTATGCAGCAGTGCTTCTACAGACTGACAAAAGCGGTAGCTTTTGTTTGACCAGGACTAACTTAAGACTTAGAAGATGTGAGAGAAAGAGAAGTATAGAAAAACAAAATAGAATAAAGCCAGCAGTAAATGAGGGACTATATCTGTTATCTTCTGCTTGTTTGGTCTGGTGAGTGGGGTGTCTGTGTGTCATAAAGTGGCGTCTCCTATGACAAGAGTCCTGGGTAATGTGTTTGCTTGTCTTATCAGCTTTAGTCTTGGGGTGCAGGTGCATGTGTGGTGTTTGGTGTTGATTTTGATGAGTGCTTTAGATACTGCTCAGGATAAGCATTGCTGTTTATAGGTTTAGGAGTCCTTTGAGGTTTGGGAAGGCTGTTTTTCAGTGCCTCAGCATAAGCTGTTCTATGTATGTGCTGGACAGTATGTGTGGGGGATTTAGTGTGCTTGTTCTTGACAACCTTGCTTTTATGCCAGATTTTTGCTTCCACTGAAATTGTGTATGTGCATCTCTCACATACTGTGTTTGTTTCTTTAAGGGTTAAATGGTTGTCTGTGAACATGAAATAATTGCTACATTGTCTCGGGATGCCCACATCTACCAAGCTGGCTACAGAGACACTTGGAAATTGCATATCCATGTTGTTTGAACCTGCATTTGGGTGGGCTACTTTAGGTGTTAGACTGGGTATTCAGAGGTCTCATTGGGTGGTCTCTGGGGTTTGGCACTAGACTAGGTTAAACTGTATGATTTGATGGTATTGCTGTTTAATATGCAAACTAGCTGTTCTAACCTTGTCTCCTCACATTGGCTTTGTTTTAGCCCCTCTAAATTGCAGGATTCAGTTCTAAGGGAAGTTTTACTGATAAAATTTACATTCTGGGCATTTGTGTAGGTAGAATCCACTGCTAAACTCCTAATGTAATAACACCAAGAAAGATTGCTTATGAGTGTAATGCAATAACAATGCAACTTAAACAAGGCAATTTCAGGTATTAGGATAATTTAAAGGTGAAGTCAACAAATAAATCAGTAGCACTCTAAACAGTTGACTGAAGTGTAGAACAATAAAATAAATATCTTATCTGCCAAGGATAGAGAAGGATTAACTCAGGACCCCCTCAGAGTGTGGTGAGGGTGCCAAGCAAATGGGAGCTCTGGGAAAATAAGCAGGAGAAAAAGTGTAGTAAGGGAGGTTTATTCAAGTGTAATAATTGTGTCAGCTGGGCACTTAGTATTATGAATACATGGAAAATGATGTGTGGTAAAGTAGTCAAGAGTACTAAATAGGTTACACAACATACAATAGCAATGAAAGAGGGGAGAGAGGGACTTTGGAAGTCAGATTTCCGTAAGGGGCTGAAGCCAGAGAGACAGCCTTTTAAAACCACAATAAGAAAAGGGTGGGAGGCTTAAAGAAAAATTCAAACCGGAACACTTGTCCTGTGGTTAGAATTTCAGAAAAGTTTAACTTAATGTCTCAGTGGGGATGGGGGCAGACTCAAAAAAACAGTGGAAAAAATAGTAGCAAGGTAATAGAAAAGCACTGGAATGCAACTTTAAGCATGTATATATAGCTATACAAGTAGTAAAGCATAAATCTTGGATTAGAATTCCCAGTACTACCACTAATGAAATCCCACTATGAACTATGAATCAAGACTATGCAGAAATTTAGCCATAATGGTGTAATAAATGACTAAATGAGGCTGAAATCTGGAAGTAGATTACAGTCCTGCACAACGGTGAAAGAAGCTACAAGACTTGATTGAGGCAACAGACTGGCTTCAAAATACAAAAAGCTACCTTTTACATGAAATTCTATTTATAGAATTAGAATTGTGGTACAGTGTAAAAACAATGCTAAAATCTTTCAGTAATACACAATCTTCCCACAGCTGCAAATGAATCTACAAGATTAAAGCCCCAGAACAAACTAAAAAATGCAAACAGACTTTTTTGGCCATGACATGGACAAAAAGCAAAGAAGTACTAAAAGTATCACCACACACAGGTCACTATAAGTACAACTTAAAATATTTAAGCAAAATTTAATTAAAAGCATTATTTTTCTTTTTTGATGAAAAGCTTGTATCTTATGCATCTCAGAGTCTTGAACAAAAGCCCAGGGGCATTCTGTAAACTGAGGGATAGGTAAGGGGAATGGTAGTGTGTGTGTGTGTGTGTGTGTGTGTGTGTGTGTGTGTGTGTGTGTGTGTGTGTGTGTGTGTATCTTTAAATGTGTTCTTGTGCATGGGCTAATGACTGAGGGGGGGGGGGTACCTGTGACAACGTGGCACAGAAGCTGTCAGAGGTGAGTACCACTGGAAAGTGCTGATTAGGATTAGTGGTAATACAGCATGATTCACAGACATGCAAATTAGAGGCTAATTAGGTCTTTCCTCATTGCATCTAATGTGTCTCTGAATTACATTTTAAGTGATCGCAAAAAAGGCCCTCTTGGCCACAGGTCTTAGAACCTATGATGGGGTTCTTTATGAATTCCAGAGGATGTACATCCAGTGGGCTTACTAGAGTAACAAATCATTTTTCAGTTTGGCTATAAATGCAATTCAATACAGTTTATTTTAATTTAGGCAAAAGGTTCAAGTTTCATAGTACCAAGAAATTTGTGTTCCAGTTTTGTTAATGTGGCACATTTAGTCTTGGAAAGAGAGAATATTTCTGTTAGCTTTTCATTTGAGCACTTTAAATTATCAGTGCATTCCATGCCAAACTTATCTGTGTTACTGTATCAGAGAAGACATGTTGTAACAACTGGTATCTTCCCACTTCTCTGTTTGAAGAATATTGGTGCTGACTTCTGGTGCCAACTTGCACTGATCTAGTTATCAGACATGAAGTTGGACCTATGCTCTGTTTATGTTGAGTAAACATTCATTGAGTTAGCAGGGTTTCTTTCATGCTTGGTGGTTAGCACTGATGTGCTTTATTTGGACCATTCAGTATCACCTGTCGGGGAGTGATATGAAGATTGCTACTTAAGGCTGGTGGGGTCTGTTACCATTTGGGGCAAGGAGAGCATGAAAAGTACGCCTACCAAAAGTCTATAAGAATGTTGGTTCCAGTGGATATAGAAGTCATTCACAGGACAACTGACTTAGGACTTTTAATGGCATAAGAT